>NC_054085.1:1665492-1717971 GCF_017562075.2 Anopheles merus | reverse complement strand
TCCTGGATGTGTTAGCCAAAACACAATTTACACATTTGAGGATGAACGAAGTACATTCCGACGTTCGTGCTCTATGAAGCGAAGTAATGTATAGTTATTACCATACATTACTTCGCTTCATATGGGTTTCAAAGGCTAGAAGGTATTTCCTTGCCTTTCACCGAATTTGCCTCTACCGGAAATGGTTTAGAAAAACAAACCTAGAAAATGTCTTGGTAAAAGCGGTGTGCCATATTGGGGCAAAAACCAAGTACTTTGCGTATCACATGTCAAAACATTTGTCTTTCCAACCGTTTCATTGCACAAGCTACTTTAACGAAAATGTCGTTGTAAAACTTTAGTCTCGTGAAATAAGCATCGTTTGAATTTTAATTTTATATGACAAGTGATTTGCCGCGTACGGTTTATGTACAGAGCGTGATGGTGTAAAACACAGTATAAACTCCGTCATGTTCAAGTGTGATATATTTATTAGATATTTTTTCACTAAACGTAACTTTTTCCATCGCCTCAATCTCCATGTCTGCGAAAATTTCCCCCTGATTATGAGTTAAATATGCAGTCACAGAGGTATACGAGAGAGAAGTCAAACAAGTGTCCTTTTTGTGGTGTTTCATTCAACAGAATATTGAATCTAACGAATCATGTTTCACGACGTCACTAACAACCACTCATTTGGGACAATAGTCAATTACTGAGAAAGTATTTTTCTTTAGTACATTAAGATTATCAAAAAAATGACAGATATTCGAAAGATTGTAAATAATACACAAAAAAGCTTCGACAAATATGCACAAATATATTTGCGCAAACGGCAGCATGTAAAACGTTACCAAGTTAGTATGGTATACGCATAGCTCAGTTGCGTGCTTTTGAAGATCAGAAAAAGTCACACTGGGTAAAAATATATAAAACAGTTTGAAAAGAAAGCGCTCTTGCCAAATTCGAAGTAACATATCGATCTTAGAGCCAGTTCTGTGATACAGTCGTTAACACCTACGACTTTACAACATACCCGTCATGGTTCCATACGAACCATGCCCTTCCATATGTAGGACTGATTACCCTGTGTATTGAAAGGTTATAATCATAGAATTGCCATAAATAAACTCAATATTTCTAATTGTAGACGGAACACTGTAATTTTTAACAAATGTTCAGAATATTATTTCTTCATATGGAATGTAATAATGTCAAATTAGATTTTTTTTATCTAGAATTTTGGTTATTAGAAGTAACTGTATAAAATTTTATGACATTCACAAATCGTAAATTGAAAGAAAAACGAGGGTTTAATAATGCATGAATGCGTTTGACCATTAGGTCCGTTTGACCAATTAGACAATAGGTACGTCTGTTAAGTAAATAAATAAATAAACAAATACATAAATAAATAAATTAAAAAATTAATAAATTAATACATTAATACATTATTAATTATTATAAAAAATTTTCTTGAAGGCGGTCAATAATTCCTAATAATAATGATCATAATCATCATTTACTCATAATATAGATAATGTGTTTTTCTTCCTACAGTCAAATATATAAATTAAATTTTAGCTTGAATTGAACTTGAGAGGGAATCATTCCAAATTAATGTTTGCAAAGTACCTGCATTGCATATTTTGACATTTAAAACTCTATAATTGTATCTTAAAATAAAATGTTGTAAATTGCTCATAAAACTCCATATTGGATATATATAATATAATAAGATGTTATTTGGTTCAGTGCTGTAGGTGCTCTAATTTATTGATAAAGTATTAATAATTACTATTCCTAGTTATTGATTATTTATATGTCACAAAGAAAACGCCAAACAATTGCTACAGGTGCAAAAAAGTACACAGAAAACCGTTTTTTAAAATATAGTACAACAACGCAATCACACAATTAAACTTGTAACAGTAAAGCAACTCCAGCGAGGGTCCATTTGGCTGGTTTGTCCTTGGTTTTAAGGTTAAACGTCCAAATGTACGTTGGGCCACGTGTCCTGGTTTTGTAGACCGGACATTCATACATGTTACGTAGATCCTGTTTGTCCTGGGTGAGTGCCTGATTGATAGAAAGCAAAAAAAAAAAAAACACACACACACACAACAATAGAAAGGTGAGAAATGTGTCTAAAAATAAATGGAAAGGGAAGCTGAAACAAATCGCTGCGTTACGCTTCCCTAGCAACATTACCCTAATGTTTATGACCGGCATTTGGGGATACAGTTCCTTCAATTTCGATTCCATAATAATGCTCTGCTGCTGCTACGTCCCACCGAGCACCCTCCATAAATATACCATGAACGTACGCGCCTTCGCGAGGACCGGCAGAGAAGTCGTCCTTTTGCTTTTTGGTCACGTCACGTCACAGTGCAGGCCATCTTGTCTAGCGGTAGTTCGTTTCTTACGGGCCGTCGACTGCATGATGGCTGTTAACAGTGACTGGGGATTAAAAAATCCGGCCAACCATACCGAAATGGGCAGCTGGAGAATAGGTGTGAAAAGAGTCGATCAGTTTTAGGGAAGGATGGCGAGAAACATGTACGCTCAGCTGTTGCAGTACGTACCACAAAGTCCGCCGACCAGGTTTCCAGCTCACGCAAACGAAGTAGCAAATCCACGAACCACCCGGTGAGGCCTAACAGCGAAGGATAAGCACGAGAAGCCCATACGGCAGGCACCTGATCAAGGAAGAGAGAATCTCTCCAGTTCTTCCATATCGGACGTGATGGTGAGTTCGCCCTTCATACCAAGGTCAAGTTCTTTCAAGCTTCTCTTTATCTCACCGGTAAGGTAGTTCATACGTTCGCACTCTTGAAATGCTACGATTACGTAAGGCGTGCGCTCTTCAACTTTGCCCATGATTTCCGCCATGTTAAATTCTTCCGGTAGCTTCTCCATGATTTCATCCAGCACCTGTTTCACTTTGTCTTCCCGGGTAACGGTGGTGCCGGATCCCGATCCTGCGTCACGGGGCTGCATCTCAAACACCGTGCGGAAGAGGTTCTCCGACGTGGTAGTTAGGAAGCCGATTTCTGCATTAGGATGAAGCCCATAGAGATAAGGTGATTCCGGAGGCATAGCTTCGTCGATGTACGCATGGTAACCGGCATAGTCAGTGTTGGGAGGTGCGGCGAATCCCGGCGCCAGGAACAGCTCTCCATCGACCAGATCTGGCTGCATCAGCTCCTCCAGATATGTAATACACGTGCGCCGATCCCAATCGTCCGTGATATGCCCACCGTACATGATTTCTCCGAACAGGTAGCGCAGATCCTCCCAGGGTACTTTGGTGTTAGCCTCTAGGTAGTTGTAGAGCACGGACACCGAGATGTTAAGATCACCTACATTGAAGGGATAAATTTTGTTCCATCCTTGCGGTCCAAACTTGCGTCTCTCCGCAACGACTGCGTGGAAGTAGCAGAGAGAAAACAAGATCACTTTAAATTCTGCCTCCTTGCCACACATTTCGAGTGTTTCCTGTGTAAAGTTGTCCAGAGCTTTGTGTATGTTTGCCTGCATTCCGGTTGGCGGTTCGTTGGTGATTTTAATCGACGACTCCAGAATACCCTGCGGAATGATGTGAGCCGATGCTGTAGCAGCCGGCTCCGCACTCATAAACACACGATAGTTATCGTGCGATCCTTCGGAATAAAACTCCAGCTTCTTTTCTAACGCTGGCAGCCACTTTTTAACCAGATGAATGTTTTGCAAAATAACCCAGTGACCGGAAGATGCTGCTTTGTCCATAGCGGACTCGGCTACCACTTCCTGGCCCTGACCTAGCGATACATTATAGAAGTTACCATTATCCGCCGAATAGCCCAATTGTTTCCCCAGCGTTTCTACATCCTTGAGAGGATTAACGCCGGGAGACAGGATGAAGAATATCGGTGTCGAAGGGCTGGTTTCTTCGAACGATTTGGCAAACTCCATCGTTCGATTCTCCACGTATCTTGCTCCGAGTTTTTCCTCAATGAAATCTCTGAAAGTAGCAAATTACCCAAAATGAGATCAAAAGCATATCTACTGTATCGGTACTTACGTCATGGCATAGGTCATGCGATCTGGACGCAAGGCGCGCATCATACACAAGCGCTGAAGTGCAGTTTTGTTCTTCCACTCTTGGGGGAACTTTTCCTTTTCCGGACATTCCGATTCGATGAGTTTTTTCCAGCGCTTGGAGGATGTTTCAATATCACGATCGAGATTTCTAAATTCATCCTTTGATGCCAAACTGCAAATCCCTCCCCAGGCAGTATTTGTAAGAAAATCCACCGGCGATGTCACATGCGGTTTGATCGGAAAACGCAGCAGGAAGTCCAACTCAGCTGGGGTAATTTCCTCGTTTATCAGTAGAATCTGTAAGCGAATGTGAAGGAAGCTCGTTGATACATGCATCGAGTAACTCTATACTTTGCTCACCTGAAATGTCATCTGGGACATGAAAATCAACTTGTCACATTCGAACAACCCGCGCGTAGTGTACTGAAACACGGAGAAGGAAATACAATCGATCAAATTTCGCACACGCACTGGCACTTCCTCCGCTGAGTCCGCTTTTGAAATGGCCTTTTGAAACACAACACTGAATGCTTTGAGCGAAAACTGGTAAATGGGATTGATGGTGTTCAGATCATTTAGAATGAAGTACAACAAGCTGGCCCGGGCCGCTGCCGGTCGGTAGTGTTCACGCGCTTCGTCGATCTCCTTGGAGGTGACTTTGGCTTCAGACACTTTCTCCTCAATTTCTGCTGCCGTCTTCTTGGTCGTCTCGAGATTTTCCACCAGCGCAGTGTCGCCAAGAATGTTACCGCCGGCCGATGACAAACGCGATAGCAAATCGTCCTCTAGCCGTTTGAGCATAATTTTAAAGTCATTCTGTTGCTTGGTTAGATCTGCCTTCAATTCCTCCAGGTCAGGTCGTTCGGCCTTAACCACCTCTGCCAACAGCTGATCCTCTAGGCCGTCTCTGGTGACGGTAAAGTTGATCAAAGTAGTTTGCGCTTGCATCTCCGGCTTGTAATGCGGATTAGCCAATTTAGTGTGCAGGATAAGTCTAAATTTGTGATTGTACTCGACCTCTTTGTCTCCGATTTTGATCGCACTGTAATTTAAGATAAACTTGAACTTAAATCGTTTTCGTAGTTGCGTTGAAATGGCTTACCGTCCCTTTTTGATGAGATTGCGTCCAAGCAAAGAGTCCAGCACTGGATCAACATTTTCGCTGATGTTTTCAATCAATACCGTACTGCCTTTGGCAAGCGCTTTTTCTAGTACCTCCAGGTATCCCTTCGAACCTAAGCGTATAACTTTCAACACATCGCCATACTTTTGCTTGATCCATTTGATACCCTGTAACTGTGGATCGATCATCAATGGCCAGCGGTCCGAGTTGCTCAAAATAGTGGCGTTTTCAATCGACATCCGATCGCTTGGGAGTCCTTCATTTTGCCATGTAGCGATTTGAGTGTCATCAGTGAGCAAACGCAACGGATCAAGACTGTCGGTAATGGGAACGGGTGGTTCCAGTGCTCGCAAGAACGGGAGCCACATCTTATTCATCATGTCCAGTCGGAATTGCTTGGTGAAACAACCGACATAGGAAATAAAGGCCGTTACGAGTAAAATGTCTCCCGGGAGCGTAGTGGCTTGTTGCATGAACCTGTCATTTGGGAGAAAAAGTAATCACTCACTACATGTTATGCCAAAAAGCAGTATTTAAAGCTTACTCTGCAACTGCTTCAGCCCAACGAACATTTTCACTAGCCAACCCTCCGACAAGCCGGTTTGCTAGCTGGATAGTGGCTTGTGTGGCATCGGCTTCCTGCTGACAGCGTAATTTATCAGCAGTTGCTTTCTCGAAGTCGGCTGTTAGTTTTGCCAGTTGCTCCTCGAGGGACTGTACAGAAAATAATCGGAAAAGAGTAAAAAAAAAAAAACAGTGGCGATGCATCTTTCCGGAGCGGTGATACTTACAGCAACTTTTCTCTTTATGTTGGCCAATTTTTCCTGTGAAGCCGTAAGCTCAGCGTTCGCAGCCGCCAAAGCCCGTCGCTTTGGCTCCACATCGCAATAAACGTCGTAAAATTTGATAATGTTGATAACCCAGGCACAAAGGCCGGCTGCAGCAGCAGATTTGGAACGTACAAAGTCGGGCTCAAATTCGGAATCTTTTAAATACGGCTGAATAGCCTTTATGATTTCCGGATGTATATGTTCCTTATCGTAGTTGATCAACGCATCTAAGAACGTATCAACCTTAGCCATCGTTATTTTTGCTGCTTTCCAGCTCCGATCCTTAGGGATTTTCCCATTTGGTGCCAACAATACCATGACAGCGGCGGTGACATTCGTCACCACACCCGGCGGGGAACCGAACGATTTCAGCTCAGTCAGGTTGGCCTTGTTGAGCGTGTTTAAGGCTTCCTGAGCTGCTAGCAAAGCTGGTTCAGCTTTGACTAAATCTTCCTCACAATCACGTTGCTTTTTGGCGACCTCTTCAGCGATGATAGCCACCTTCTGTTCCTCTTCGTCAGCGATCGCTTTCTCCGTCTGCACCTTTTCCGTCTCTATGCCGACAATTTCGATCAACGCGTCGGCTGCATCATTTTTCTCTTTCAACTCAATCTCCTGGACGGCTAACTTCTGCTTGAGGGCCGCCACTTGGTCAGCGGTGTTTCTTAGCTTCTCCAAACCATTCTCCAGACGTTCAACTTTTTTGCGCAACTCGCCATGCTTTTCTTTGAGCAGTTTGTCGTACAGGCTGATCTGCTCCAGGTATGACTTGGGCGTGGTATAGTTGTACCGCCGCTCGTTCTGAAGGTAGACCTTCGACATCGAATTGACGGAGGTATGTACGTACGCCATAAAGCGTGCAATCGAATCCCTGCACTCAACAGGTAAAACTGTCAACTCCTGTAAGAACCTCAACGACACCGACATTAAGGCTTCCTGTGGCCATTCGTGGAACCAGTTGATCTGAGTGCACGTGATGATGGCGGGGAATTTGCGTGAACGTACACGGAGGGTAACTCCGACCGGCGAGAAGCAAAGCACCACTTTCAGCTGTCGTCGCACGCGATCGATGAAGAACTTCCAACAGTTTTCGCGCGAATCCACCAATCCAGCACCCTTGACTTCGTTTCGCACGCCGGATATGATGTTTTCTACCTCGTCGTCCGGGAACAGATCCGGTATTTCACCCGAAGAAAGCAAATCATTGATTATGACTAGGAAGATCTCGTTCGATATCTGTGCGTCTGTCATGAGGAACATAATGCCGACATTTTTCATTCCTGCTTTCAGATACAGTCCCGACAGCTCGTTCTGGAAAGAATCCGGAAAGGAAAGAGCAAACAGGATGATGCATGTTAAACTGTTGTGAAATAATAAAAAAAAAAAACAAAGAACTTCCTTTGATAGCACTGCAGTATATGTTCAAACGGGACAAATGTCCAAAAACCAAAACGCCCGTTATCTGAAATCGCGTTTTTTACCAACTGCTTTATCAAAAGGAAGTTGGGGTAGCTGTAGGATTAGTAGATTTTAGCAAACCTTTAAATCGAGGACACTGTAGCCTTTTTTTAGTTGAATTTGAGCAACTTCCAAACTGGAGATGAAGGCGGCCAATCGACTCAGGGATTGTTTGCCACTGCCACCAACACCAACCAGCAGGGCGCTACCTCTAGGCGACTCCAATATTCGGTTGATTCTGGGTATGAGAATAAAATCGTTATAGCCTGTGGGTTGATATAAATGGGTTCTAAAAGCTCATGCTGCTGTGTGAGTAGGTAAAGGAGCTGCCCGGAACATAAACGGTGATACCGATCCGATACTCCCGTTACCGCTTCACACACATTCGTGTAATTCGCCAAGTATATCCTACCTGCACACGTGCATCATGGCGTCTTCAAAGAGCACCAAGTTCATGGCCGAAATGAGATCGTTGTACGACATCATCGCTTCCTGCAGAAGCTTAGTCAGCACGCCCCAGTCGGTAATGGGCATGTACTTAGGTTCACCAATACCGCCAGCAAAGTGGCAGTAAATATTGGGCTTATCGAAGACGATCGATTCGTCGATCTCTTCGAAGGATTTTTTAACGAGATCGTTTTGCATTTTGGTGAAACTGTCAATATCTTTGTCGTCTAGCAATTTGTCGCCATACACGCGTTGGGTCTCATGAAGCCACAGTCGGATGAAATCGCTCGACGAAACCAAACAATCATTGGTGCTAAATAGCAGCCCCTATGATAGGATGAGCCAGAAAGGAGAGAATCCGTGTTCCAAGGCAGTTGCAGCGAATGGAAGGTAGGCGTTGTGAGGGATAGAAAAAAATCCAATAAAATCAGTTCGATCGTTTGCTCGTGCTCCCGCGCAAAATAGTAAACAGCGGACGAATGCATGAGCAATCAAGTATTCTAACCTGAAACACGTTCGTCAAGTCGCGCAGATTGAAGACATAGTGAAACTTGATGGCCGTCGGTAAAAACACTTGTGCCACTTTAGTGTGTAATGCCAAACTTGCTGCGACAATATTTTGTGATATTTTCGTGACGGCTATGTTGAACTTTTGCTCAGCATTCGTAAAATGCTGAACTAAAATCGAATGATAGATCGTTGTAACGGCGTCGGAACCGGGGAAGCTGACCGCGAACACGCAAAAGTGTCGCTGTAGCCGGGGATTGATGGTGAAACTGCCGGAAGTAGGGTTCATGCAGGATACGTACTGACAATTGTGGATGTCTTTGAGCGTTAGCTTGTTCCGATCGTACCAATGGTTGTAGTCGAGATGTTGTCGAATCAGCGTGTGCGGCTGGACAGTGCCGTAAGCGTCTACTTCCGGCATGTTCATATCGTCGATGAAGTAAATTAGAGTCTTGCTACCGGGCGGACCATAGTTCCGTCCAGCTTTCTTCTCCAATGGTTTCTCCATCACTTTCTGCAGCATCTCCGAGGAGGTGTAAAAATTGAACGGAATGTTCGCAATGGCGTAGTTCTCCGAGAGGCTGCCAAGCTTCTCGTTCACCACGACGGTCTTCCCGCAGCCGGCAATGCCAACGAGCATCACCGGATGCGCCCTGTCCATAAGCAGGTCGAGGAAGAAACGCAATCGAATTGACTCGGAGGTATGCACCAGAACCGCCTGTAAGGGCTGATCACAGTCCATCTCGAACTTGGGTAGAATCTCCGTCCAGGGGGTCCACTGTTTCGTTTCCGTGTCGATGAAGTAATCGAACACGGTTCCATTCGGTGGGAACTTGACGGTTTTGAACTCGTTTACCCACCATTTGCTAAACTCGATGCGGTAATCAATGGCCGCATCCTGAAACATAGCCGAACCGAATGCCCAAACGCACGAGAACACAAAATATAGGTCATGCCACTCCTTGGGACAATCTGCTGGAGTATTGGTTGGTATCAGTAAACACTCCAATAAGTGACACAGCATTTGTATGTGGGCCATCTCGGCAACGGGTGTGATTTTTTTGAAGCGCGTTCGAATATTGTCCAGGCACGCTGGGATGTACTTGTCGAAGAGAATGACCAGGTTGGATTTTTCCGCAGGAATGGTCCTCGTTTCAATCCAACTTGTAACATACCTGAAAGTACACATGTATGGTACACTCGTTTTAGTACGCCGGTACTATCGATCGGGGGATGTAGCAAGGGAGGCTGCACAGCCCCCGAACTACAGCCGGCCTACTAAAAGCATTTAGTTCTCACGGATTCCATCCAAGATCCTGTGGGTTAATGTAGAGAATGCCCGCTCTCGATACCGTGGCCGGGGTGGCGGTGCGAAGGTTTGAAATTTCAAAGATCAACCGCATGTAGGGTGTGAGCGCAATGCGCTCGTTCGAGGCAAGCGTCAGCACCTTGTTGTCGTCCATAACGGTATTGAGACTCTCGATCCACATGGGATCAATATCACCGTCCAAGATGATCCATTTAGGATTGTCCCCACTGAGCGATGCCTGGTCACGCATGATGACCGAAAACAAGCCATCCTTCCATTCGCGCGTTGCGGGATTAATGATACCGAACAGTTCGTCATTCGTTACTGCCTTTGGATTAAGATCGTTGAATAGTGGTTTTTTCTTAACATTTTGGTAAGTTTTGTAGAGTGTCTTCCAAACTTGTGTCTTGCCCGTGCCCGCATTGCCGACAATAAAGACGGAATGGCGGACTTCTAACAGTTCTTCCAGCTGAACAACCTTCAGTATGAAATTATCTTCCGGCTGTAAGGCCAGATCTAGCGTAGCCTGTTTGACGGTTTTCTCAAATTCCAAATCGCGCTTTCTTGGTACGTCCAGCGCTGGGAACAGATCACCGATCAAACCCATAAACACAGGCATATCGTCAGTCACGATTTTGGGAATGTTGAAGTCACGAAGAGCTCGCATCAGCACTTCCTCCTCCGGTCGACCAGGATCACCGCGCTAAAAGTATACATGTAGTAGAACGATTAAACATGACCATGAGCTGTTGATTGCACATAGTAGTGTAGAATGCAAAACATTACTTACTTTCAAGGAACCAGCAACCACTAGAACAGATTTGATTGCACGTAGACCCCAATCGTAATGATCCTGCTTGGAGAGTAACTCTTTGCACAGCGTGTACAGCGTGATAAACTTCCGTGCTAGTACTCTGGCATCTTGGAAACCTTCAGCAACCAACATAATTTCGCAGATAAGCTCGAAATCAGGGACAACCATAGCACATGGGCTGAAAAATTATTTACAACAAAATAGCTTACAATTTCGACTTACCACACTGCAAAACTTACCGAAATAGGGCCTTTAAATTTTCCGGCAGCTCAGTTCGGCCAGCATAACCTGGGTTCATGGTAATAAAGATACCAACGGTTGGAACGCAGGCGATGAACTCTCCCATAAAGTCAAACTTGGACTTTTTGTCCCGAATGGCATCCTGCACGGATTTCACCTGTACCGCAACGACTGATAACACTTCTACCGAAATTCGGTTGAATTCATCGAAACAACCCCAGGCACCGGTTTGGGCTAGTCCTTTGTAGATGTTTCCGCACGATTTGTAGTCCATCTGCTCGGAGCAGTTGAACACGTACACCATGATTCCAAGAGCTCGTCCAAGATCCTTGGTTGTTTCCGTTTTCCCCGTACCAGCAGGGCCAGCTGGACCACCTCCCATTACCAGATGCAGCGACTGGGTCAACGTAATGTAGCAGCGATCGGTCAACGGGGTGATCACTAAACGTGGAGTATTGCCCAGATATTCGTGGCTGTAGCAGAACTGTGCATCACAAATGTTAGCGAAACAATCTTTTTCCATGTCGTCCCAACGGTGTCGCAGCTGCGATTGCCACTGAAACGCGGACGCAAATTCCACCTTTGATTGAATCAGCTTGCTAACAACGTCCCGTGAATGGACGTCGATGGTGCAGATGGTCATAATTTTTTGCCGATCGCCTCTCGTAAGCTCTCCGAGCAAAAGCGTAATGAGTGTGCTGAGTTGAGAGATTTGCTTCTTGTAGTAATCCTTGATAGCATTATCGTATCCTTCCTCGAGTCGACTGAAGGCAATGTTTACTTCCGTTGACCACCAGATTTGTGTGCCGCACAGTGATACCTGAGCTGGGTAATCGAACAACCAGTGCTCGCGTTGCTTTTCTTCATAAGCTACCACGGCTTCCGCAATGTAGTTGCGCAACGATGTTCTCATCGCAATCTGGATTCGATTTAGCCACACTTCCACCTAAAAACACATATACATAAACCCAAACCAATCGTTAAGTAAGGTAAGTAAATGTACACAGCCGTATATGCACTTACAGCTCCCGTGCAGTTACAGAACTCGAAAAATTTAACATATTCAGTATCTTTTGCAATCATTCCCAATGCTTTCTTGCTGTGACCATCATCGTTGGGCTCTAGCTTGAGCTTAGCTATCGAATCGAACAATTTGGTCAAATGTTTGCACACGACTTCCGGTCGATTACCGTTGCTGAGAATGTCCAACAGATCGGCAGCTGACACAAAATAAAATCGAGGAAAGTAAAGTCGCTTCGTTTCCAGGTACTCGGCCAGCGCTTTCTCGCACAATGCCAGCTGACTCTGCAGGTTGTCTAGTTTGTCGACCAATCCCTCCCGGTTGGTAGCATGAATGACGTTGGAGTTTTTAGCCATCTCCTCCATCATTATCTTAAACTCTGCGTCGATATTGTCGAAACGTTCTGAATCGACTGGTAGTTGCATTCGAATGTCATCCGAGCTCATAAAGATTGATTCGAGATGGGCCCAGGTACGCTGTACCTCAAACCATACCGTAATGACTTGATCAGCGGTTGTTAACTTCTTCTGCCACTCGGACACCTCCTCTAAGAAGTGTGCAATGAATTTAGATGTAATTAAATTCTGTAGCACAACCTGTGTATCATAAGATATTGGTTAATAGCCAAAAGTCTGGAAGCAACATATAAATGAGATCATTACCTGATTTTCCTCTAGCGTTTCGATCAACTCCTCGGATGCTTTTAGCAAGGTGGAACCGGTTCGAAGATGAGTTTCATATTCAAATTCCATCATTTTGGTATTTGGACTACCATTCCACACAGAATGTAGGTCACGTAGAATTTTCTCCATCGACATTTCTTTTACAGCCTTGTCGACGATATTTTTCACCTCTTCTTCACATTCGTGTAGATTCAATGCTAGCAGATCAGAAAGGGTTGTGTTTTTGTCCATGATGAATGTTACCTGTCGTGTGTATGTTGAGTTCAAAGGTACAATTATATCAGTGGATTTATTAGCAACGGCGGGGCAATACAGTTGCATTAATGTAACACAGAAAAAAGTAAGACAGCTTTTGGAAGCTTATATACATCGCTAGGAAACTTACTGTAATTTCAGGTGGAAGATTTGCTAAACTCTGGAATACAAGCAACGATATGTACAGAACAATTAATATTTGTGTATATACAGGGTACACATTATGACGTTTGTGTAATGTGGCTGGATTAGCGGAAAGGTAAATAGTGTAACACCGTTATTTACAAAGCAATCCCGAATAATTAGTACATACTCACATTCAACGTTGAAATAAAAAATAGAAACATTGAATCACAGTAAAAAGAATCAAAATTAGAAACGCGAATTGCTTGGAAATTGCTTTATAGCGGTGCACTTGTGCGAGCATAATCGGTGTTTCAATCAAAAGCGAACTACGAGTGTTTGTGCTATAAGCAAAAATGGTACCAATTTTTAGTACAGCAATCAGTAACCATGCAGTGGTAAGTAGTAAAGGTGTTATGGTTTCGCTTTGCATGCTTTTTGTTTTAGTTCATGATCGTTATAATCTTCGATCAGCACATTGTAATAAAGAGCCTGTAGACGTTTCAGTTTTCTATTATTAGATTTATGATATTTTACGATACGGTAACGGCATGCATCAACATTATGATTTAAATGTGGTTGACTTTTGATTGAAACATCGCACTTGGCTCGCTTGTTGAAAAGGAAAAGAACACACAAATGGTTTAATATGCAATTTTAAAATAAAAAAATTAAACCCATTGATCGGTATCAAATAATTAACACCATTTTTCCATAGTGAATTGTAGTAGTAACCTTTGTGGAGGACATCAGTTGATTCCAATGCCGCTCACGGATGGCGGGATTTTGTAGCTCGCCGACGGCACGCAACGAAGTGAGCATGTTCTTGACCGTCGATTCAAGTGTAATGTATGTATCCCAGGGGCGCATTTCCTTGTCGAGGAGGCGAATATCCTTGGCAAACTTTTTGCACTCAATGTCCATGTTTTCCACGTCCACTTTTCGCCAAGGAGTCGTTTTCCAATCCTCAATGCTGGTACGGACGATGAATACATAGTCCCACAATTGCTGTAGGTGAGGGTAAAGAATAAAGGGGTGAAGTTGGCAGCGATTGGCAGCAACAAGCGTAATCATTTTGATTTCACCCACCTTGAGCATTTTCATTTCCTTGCGACACTGGCGAAGCAACTTAAACTCTGGCACAGATACTTCAAACAAGCTACCCGATTCCTGTATGTCTGACATATCTTTTTCCAACCGATTGACATCGCCATCGATACGATCGAGAAGAATGTACGGTTCTAGGCAATCGTATTTGAAAAATTCATATGTACGAAACACATCACGAAAAACGGTAATATGAACATCGAACATGGCAATCCGATTTCGTATGCCGACGACCTCATTAGCTTGCAGTGGCGCTACCTGCTGCTTGACGGTGAGTGCAATTTTCTTCGTGTTAGCCCACTGCTCCGGCAGTTCCTGAAGGTACACGTTAACCTCTTCTGGAATATCCATATCATAGTACTTGAGCAGCTCGATGGTGTCTTTCATCGGTTCAAACATTTCATCCGTAGTTGCAGTTCGCTCCTTAACGTGCAATAGATAGGCCATGATGTTAACCAATCCTTCATAGTCACCTTCTTTCACGATCTGAAGCAACCCTTCGTCTGCCTTGCGAATAAAGTTTCCAAGATCGGTGAGGCTATGGGTAACGTTGTTTACCAAATGTTCTTTGAACATGTTGCCCCACTTGCGCACGATATTCATCAGAGACTGCCGGAAAGGACGCACGTCCACTTGAAACCATGAGTTAAATATTTGGAAAGATTCAATTTTTTCTATTTCCTGGTAGAGGGACTCGTAGTGATCAATTTGCTCTCGGAAGGCTTCAATTGTTGGCGGGCACGGCTTGGGCGCATCCGGATCTTTATTGATGATCAGCTCAATCTCATCCGCTTCCAACTGGCGGCCATACGCGAGGAATGTTTCCATGCTGTACTCGCGATCCTCCAGCCAGAGGTAGGAGTAGCGCTCAAAGTCTCCGCAAAACTCGGCTGCTTCTTGTATCACTTTATCAACGCCTTGCAAAATTTCCACTTTCATCTCCTGTATATCGTTGTTCTTAGTGATGATCTGTTCGTATGTTTTGTTGGCCGTTTTAAGCAAACGCGGAATCAGCGAAGACATGTACGTTATATCGTTAACTAGCCCAGCTAGCAGTGCAGTAAACCCATTAATATCATTTGGATTCAGTGAAGGTACAAACACTAGTTGGGGCTCTAGTAGCTCTAAGCGTGATTCAAACAGCGGTGCAAGATTGTTACCTACGTCCATATTTTCGGCCAGATAGCCAATGCTAATGCCAATCATGAAGAGTAAATTTTCGTACACTATGTTATCAACAAATTTCACATATTCAACCCAGTTGGGATCTTCCTGGTCATCCTCCATTCCGAACAATTTCAAGTTCATGTCAAGCAGCTGATGAACCTTGACTGCCGCCGCCTCCAATTCTGCGTAGCGTTTAGTTTTACGATCGTTACGCTCCTCCAAGCACAGTACCGTGTCCTTCTTAGAGTCTTTCCGCTCAAACAAAGGTAGCTTTGCCCAGGCAGACATGGTGGTGCGAATATCCTGTAAATTGTTTTGAATGCTTTGCATTCGCTTTTGCAACTGCTCGACCGGGTCGCGTATTTGCATCATGTAGTCTTGAATGTCTTCCGAGTTCCAGGTAAGTTCGTGAATCGCCCGCTCCAACAGAGCATCGATGTGTTCGATTTCACCCTTGATCAACTCTAGTTCAACTTTGGTGCAATTTTTACGTATCTTGTTATACCAATCGACGGTTTTTTCCAGGTTAAGCGTGTAGGATCGATAGATTTCACTTCTGTCCGAAAACTCAAGGCCTCTCGGTGGGATGTCTTCCTTTTCCATTAGCCGTAGGTAATGCACTTCCCTCAGGATAGCGAACAGCTGTGGGCTAAAGTTAAGCAGAAGCTCGGGAGAGTTTTTCTTCCGTATAATCAATGGCGTGTCTAGATGTGCTTCTATAGTTTCAGGCACCTCCTTTGCCCAGCCATCGAAAATGGATCGTTCAAACTCTTTCAGCTTAGCAATCAGCACATCAAAACGAGCAATCAGCGCTGCACCTTCGTCGGATTGCACGACTCTGCAGAGGAAAGGAAGATGGGTGTTAAAAATGGAAAACAAATATGATTATAATATATCTTTCACAGTACGAATTAAAGGCGTTAGACTTACGGATGCTGCAATGTTTGGAATTGTTTGATGGGGGAAGTGATCCGATTCGTGAGCTGCAACACCCAACGAAGAGCAGCAGTAACCGGCGGTGCACTACGATCAACGAAAATGTATCCTTCTTTGCGGTAGTGTTCCATCTGCTGAGCAAAAATATTTTCACACGTGCTGAGCTCTTCATCAATCATTACCAAAATTTGTCTGTATTTGTTGGTGAACTCTTCTTTAATTTTTGGTCGATCCAACACAGTTCCAACGATACTAATTAGCTGCAAAAAGAAGCAATGTTACATTTGGAACGTAATAATTTTAACAACTTACCTTAAATACACTTTCCAAGTTGTGACAATCGTCAAAAGCTTGGCATAGGATTGCAGCAAGCTTGAGATCAAGCTCAAGGATACGATCCTGGAACTTTAGAAAATCTTCCTTGAACGTAGGATCGTCGGGATCGAGAACGTCGTAGGTTTTCGAAGCAAATAGTGAAAAACACTGATTGAACTCTACAGATACACCTGTAATTCGGGCACTTAACGCCCGTCCTTTAAGTCCACCGATTTCAACTTTCTCCAGTTTGAGAAATTCAATGACGGTATTGAAAAACCATTGAATGGTGAATAATCGATCAAGGAAAGCATTATATCGTTCGAACACGGCATTAGGATGGAATGTCCAGTTTACCACGGGACGTTCCTGAAAGAAGGGTGCAATGTTATCCTTATATTCATCGTATACTGTGCGAAAATATTTAAGAATTTGTATCGACAGGGATATTCTCTGCATGGCCTCGTCGATATCAGTATGAAAGATAGAGGATGGATCCAAAAAGCGTTTGGCCTATAAGAGATGCAAATGAAATAGTCAAAATAGTCGTGCCATCGAATCGAAGCGACATTTATCTTACCTGCTGTATGATTAAATTACATATTTGACGAAGGAGTACTGTTTTAGAATAAAATAATTGAAAACGTCTTGACAAAAAACTGCTTACCAATCGCTAGTAGAACTTACCAATCAATTTTGCAGAATGACAATAATATAGAGAATTAGACCAAATCAAACAAACGACGTGCAGCAGTGGTTTTAACAAAACTTTGCACTCTGAAAACTCAGTGTCTTCCAGTTGCTGGAAGTGTCTCGTGAGAGGGTTCAAATAAAGTGTTATATCACGTGCCTCAGCCAAAGCTATACAAGAAAGATCGACAGCAAAGTAGAGGATGTAGTAAATAAATGAAATATATTTTAGAAAGCAGACATCAGTACGCAATACAGGACTAACCTGTTACAACGTTCTTGAAGAGTGTTTTAAAGCAGGGATAGTATGCACTATCTGTGTATTCTAGAATTAGTGCCATGCTGCGAATACGTTCGTGGCGTAGTTGCTCGTAAATGTATGTCAGATTTTTAAGACGATTGTTCCAAAAGTTTATTTCTGTAATGTATTAATATTATACGCAAAGGGAATGTAAAATTGTTTGAGAGAAGTTTTTTTCTGTAATAAATGCATGTAATTTATGTAAAAGTAATATTACCGACAGAGGGAACAGGATTTTGACCGCCATTGAATGCATTTGCACTAGACTCCAGCATGACATCATTTACTTGTGTGGCCCATTTTATAACAACACCTTCGATTGCGCTCTTCAGATAAAGATTAATCGAACATTCCGAGTTGACAACCAGTTCTTTGGCCGTCTGCACACATTTATCAACTCCCACGGGCATTGGTAGAACGGTCTGTCCACTAACTTGACCCTGAACTTGATAAACCGTGCTCTTAAGACTGTGAACTTGCTTTTGTACGTCTTGTGCTACCATTTCAGGCCATCCGAGGTGGTTGTCAGAGTTCGAAAGAAGGGGAACAAAAACTTCATCGACCAGACAGGACAGCTGGTCGATGGTTCGCGTTGCAAGATCACCAACCACTAGCACATCTTTGCAGCCATCGCGAGGCACATCGATTGGGTTCTTCTTAACAAAGTAAACACCTGTAAAAGTGTATCCAAATCATTGGTATTGCAAAGTTATATGTTATTGTTATAAATAGCATGATGAAGTTTACCTTTATTTTTAAGTTGTTGTATTGGAAAACTCACAAGTGGAATTAATTGTGCAGATGGTGTAAGAATAATAATCATAACGACAGTTTGTGCATTGTCAAAAAACTCTTTCAGAACTGCCTTGTGTTCCTCTCTGCACAGAATAATCAGACAGGTGGCAAAGGGGAAAAATGGCAAAGAAAGAAAGAAAATAATTAATTGAAACGATTTAGAAACTGTTTGCTTCAAATCTTTGGGAAAAGCACTATCCGTACAGTGTAACTAATCTGTGCCATTTTTCTGGTTTCAACTTGAGCGTTTTCTGCACAAACGATCCCAGAAACTCAAATCGTGGATCAGAGTTGCTACTTCCTCCGGCTCCTTCCATGATTGTAGGTGGTGGTGTGTAATATTTTTATGTTTGAAGCTCTATACAACATGAAACGAAAGAAAATCGAAAACATTCTTATTATCCATGTTTAAATCATCCAACAGTAAAACTTGTAGTTTTGTGAGTTTTCAAAGACTGTAGTTTGGGGGTATTTGTAATTTTAATTGTTTTTAACAAGCACGCTTACAAACTTCGCTTTATATCTATTGCAGTACCACTGTCGACGATTTCACATATAATTACTAATTGTGGCCGTAAGATACAAAGATAACCGATAAAACGAGGCACATAAAAACAAACTAATGGTACACTTATGCCCAACAATCGTTATTCACATCCGGAGCATCTTTGGCAATTTTTTTTTGGTTGAGCGAGTGTTTTTATTCTTAGCTTTTTTCCGTCGGTTTGCATAAATTATATCATAGTATCTGAGTCGTAATAAGTTTATTGAAACAGAACGCTTTGAAAAGATTTTATTGAATGTTTAAGGAACTATTTCTTTAATTAAACTTGAAGTTTAATATGTGAAACATATTATTAACGATGTTCTGGTCGATTGGAATTGAAAAAAGAAAAAAAGAATAATATGTACTTTTAAATCATAAATAGAATTCAATTTAAAACAAAAAAACAACACAAAAACAAAACAAAACAAACTTTGCAGCTTTTTGTTATAAAAAGCATTGAAAAGTTTTTACCTAAAATCAAGACAAAAAGGAAAAACCCTCTTGTTCCTGAAAGATATCATAATACTACGATAAACTGGTTAATGCACAACGCTTTAATTGTACACAACGCAAATCCTATCCATGTTCTGCTTTAAGTAACACATTGCTCCTCAGCCTGCTGTATGCATCCGAGAGATTGGATGATAATTAGCTCAACGATCCATTAAAGTCACGAATTTGATTAAATCGAGTCAACAAAATGGAGCAGTTGGATTTTTGTAGCATAGTTTCGTACAAACTTGTTGCCGGTCAAATTTTTCTGTTGCGTGTTTCGTCTTAGTTTCAGGGTTAATAGAACGCCCCGCTCCGTGTGCTGGTACGTTTAAGCTTTGAATAATTTCGACACGCGATCTGGCAATAACGTGATCTAAGCCAAGGGCTACGGCTGTATATCTTTGTTGGCGCGGCAAAAAAGGGTTTTCGTTAGTTTTGTTTGTTGGTGAGCACCAAGCATACCAACAATAAACGGTGAGCTAAAGTCGTAAGGATCGTAGTCACATTATGGAGAAGTATAATATTGGCATAGCGGATTGGAAACATCGCCATTAAGGGCACGCTGCATAATTTTGGCACGCTAGATTGTTTGTCAGTTGAGTCGCTAACGAATCTTCCAAAAGCACTGCTATAAATACTTCAATCGATAAGTTTTCCGGTTAGTATGTTTTTGGTAAAACTATTACGGCGCAATAGTTTTGGCCAAGTTGATTGAGATTGATGTTTCGAATGAATTGTTAAGAAAACGTAAAACCCAGTTATTGGAACCACATTTTGCACTGCACTGTTAATCCTTTGCACTTTATTCATTGTAAATTATTCTTTTCACACAATATTTTTTTCTTATTGATATAAAGTGTTTTATTTGATTAGCAGTTTATGCATTTCGAATATGTTAAATTTTTGCACAATATATAATTATATTCACTTTATTTTGAAACATGGTTTTGAGACATACATTTTTCTATAATAGCTTAATTTCTTGATGATATCAAGTATAAAAATATGAACTGTTTTTTTAATTCAAATTTAAATTCGAAGTTTTTCAAGATTTTTTATCCGCGTAACAACCATCAGGTCTTATCACTTCGCCACAATTTGGTTATAGGTGTAAAAAACTGATATTTGTTTTATTTGTAAATGCTTACACACTTTTTAAGTTTTTATTGCCGTGAAAGCGTGAAGGGGGTTTTGTGCATTATAATTTAAAGATATCAATAAAAACTTTAGAGATATATCACACACTAATGACACATTTATACATAAATCGTTTAAAATAACAAATCTTCAGACACCCGCGCGCGAAGTCTATGCGAGTGGAATTCTGGTAGCCGACTGATCAGATCGAATGCTTCAGGTTAAAGCTTTGCAATAGATATAGGAGGCTATGCTCAATGATACATTTCTATACACCTTACCCATCTTCCCTCGCCTGTAAACTTCATGCAAAGTGACACGAGACATGATAGCTATTCTTTGTGTCACCAGCAAAGTATGGTGAGCTTCGTGGCCGAGGCTTTTATAAATAAATTCGTAACTAAGATACTGATATTGTTTTGTTGATAGAGCCCAACATTATCTAGGGAATGTGAGATAGTCGAGGAATGGAATCGTCAACCGATGCGAATTGTTTCGTTGGTTAGTTTGGCCTCTGCACCATGTTTTTGATATCGCAAAAGCTTTACGTACTGTTTAGAAGCGGTTGTTAGGTCGATCGTGGCCTAGAGAAGGGTTGCTCACTGTCAGTTTAAATTCTTGACATCTTTCAATAAAGTTCCTGTTTCTAGGTTGGTTTGCTGCAAGCAATTGCATTCGGTATAGAGCGACACGAAAGCGAATTACAAAAAGGTGTGCAGTGGTTGCCTTCAAAGGCCAATATGGTCATTCATGCCTGAAGCTGTGAGCAAATTTTTGTGTCTGAATGAATTGTGATACCTTTTGAAAAGCTTTGAATGGCTTAGGTAGCCCAATTTGTAAATGGCATATAGTATACTATACAGTAGGAATTTATACCATCTGCAAAAAGATTTCGAATTTTGCTATTAAAAAATTGCAACACGTTGTGAGCCAACGATTATTAAATTAAATTAAATTATGATGTTTAATGCTAAGCATGTGTTTTTATTTATTTTAAATCTTAACTATTCAGAAGAAAAGAACTTCTCGCATTGGAACACACATGGATGGTTCATACTAAGCTCTTCTAATACGTCAATAGCACTATTTCTACGCTACTCAACACATAGCTAGTTTGAACTTGACTATTGATTTCGTTTTTCCCCGTGATTGATTTTGATTGGTTCAATTAGGTTGATGTGAAGTGAGAAAGCTGTTCGCACTTACTTTAAATTGCAAAAATTAATAGCCAATTTAATTTGAAAGGCAAATTGATTGAGCTTCAACTGTCAAACAATACTCAATGAAGAGTTCAAGCTTTTTTCATCATAGGATGGTTTGCAGAAAATCCAAATTTGTGAAAATAGTATTGCCTCAAGTAAAAGGTCAATCGGACACTTATGGATTCTCTGTGCTGTGTAGTTAGTAAAGATGGTTGTTATTAAAACACGTAATACACGTGATCCTTAATAACCGTATTGATGTTTTTCAACACTAATGTAAAAAATTTCTCTCTCTTATTTCTCTTTGGCACAACAACTGTAGTCGCTGAAGTTCTGCTTGGCTTTCAGTGAATTATTGATCTTTCATAGCAGAATAGTCAGTATGAGGGCACGGTCCATTTGGGAATTGAACCCATGACGGTCATGATGTTAAGTTGTACGAGTTGACGACTGTACCACAAGACCGACCCAACATCTCTCTGTCTTTCTCTCTCTCTCTCTCTCTCTCTCTCTCTCTCTCTCTCTCTCTCTCTCTCTCTCGGAACCCACAAAAATCTCCACTATAATTATCACATTCATTGCACGTATTATTTCCATCATTTATCTCCCCATACTGTTCATACAGTAATGAAATACAAGTAAGTTAGTTTAAAATTATTCCTATACCTATTTTGGTAAAATAATACAGGGACGTCAATTTAATCTGAGATCGGTCCTTATGTTTGCTAATGCTTATCACAAGTGTTCTACATTTCATTCAAAATTCATTGACAAAGTGTAAGTTCATTGACAATGTAATACCATCTACAAAATGTATTACGCGTGGGTAAAAGTTTTCTTTAACATTGGCAAAATATCAGTTTACCATTAACCTGGGTGTTCTGGGGTACGAAAGACAGGAAAATTGAAAAGCAAAAGTTTTCACATTCTCTGAGGACGAATAGTTTGTACAAAGTTTTCGCATAATCAATTGCGGTACCTCGTGGATAGCATCCTCCAATATGTACGTAACAGGTTTGTTGGAGGTTTATTTTCTTGTTACCGAGGATGTCATCTAGTTGATAGAATATATTACACCGAAATAGATATTACTAATATCCGAGAAAGATTATAATGTTGATAGAATCAAGAACAGTTATTAATTGTAATGTGTATGATTCAACATACTACTCAGTCTACTTCCTAACGGTGGATAATAAGCCATATATGTTTTCCTTATTTTTCTAAAAGAATTAACTAATTTCACAAAATTTCGCTTAGAGCATTGTACACAATAAGCTTATCAAATTTTGAATCTTGAGGTAGCGGAGAAACTCAATTCACACAACTTTCAAGACGAAGGCTCTGCCTATGATCGCAACATGAAAAAAAGGCTTTATGAAACGTTACGTGATGTAATATTGTGGCCAATCCTCCAAAATCTTGTAAATTTGAAGCGCTGTAAATGAACATCATCATCCTAGTTTAATAATTTTGTATATGTCCAGTTTCAAGATAAAATAATTTTGTAGCACAACCTTAAGCTGTGAGTTGGCTGTGTTTATTGTTAAATATTTTGTTTGATAAATCTTGTATGATGTTGTGCAATCCAAACACTCTAACTGTATCAGTGTAACTGGATGTAGTAATAATTCGCTACAAATGTTTTTTCTTTTAAATATTGTATCGTATGACTCTTTTCTAAGCAGCAAATAAAAGTACAAACTAATGGACAATTTTTAATTACTTTTTTATTGAATTGGTATTCTCAGTTGTGGTGCTTGAATGCAAATGGTATATAACAACAATAAAATAATCCGTGCCCATATAAAAAAATTAAAAATAATTTTATGAGACAGCTTCATGGAGACGCCCAGTATTTGATAGAGGTGTTTTTTCGTCAGATACTGAGCTATTTCAAAAAGTATCCAAATGTCTAGTGAATATTTTTATAAAAATTTCGTAACCAGACAGTTTTTTTGGAAACTAATGTTATGAAAGGTTCTTTGTTTTTGCGTACTTTTATAAATTATAAATGCATTTTTTAAAAGCATCTTTAATTTCATTTGTATTGTTTGCTAATTAGGGTGTTGATATTTTTTTGAATTTGTATGTTTAAGAGGGGAATTTTTCTCGCATTATATTGAATAGAGTAGAATGGTCAATATTTAGTAAAATGCTTTTTTTCTGCCAAAAAGTTTTCCGGACATTACGTTGCGAGTCAGACGAACAGCTTTTAACCGTGTTATCGAACAGAAATGAAATGTACTGAGCAATAGTAAAATAAATGGTAAATAAATAATTGTTAATTGTTGCTTGTTGTTATTAATTGTTACAATCTTCGTGCGCCACACTTATACATGCAATTGTACTGATAACTTTTAGAGTACTACCTTCTTAATATTATAATTTACCTAATTGTACAACTTACTGTATTTGTTATATTTAATTGGCTCATTGGCTCCAATACCGGATGTTAAGCTTTGTTCATATAACCCAGCCTTCTGCATCCGAAAAAATGACAATCAGACAACGCATCACAAATGAGTATCTCCAAGAGAACATCCATCCGTTTTCTATGATAGTGATTGATGTGGAAACAAGTTTTCATAAAGCTGGTAATTACTGGCAACACATTGAGATTAAGTCACTTGATTGCTTCATCGACGGTGTTAAGTCAATCATCGACAAAGTTTGTGATTGGAATCAGATTGAAACTGTCAATCATTGAAACACTACTTCTTGACTTTTATTGACGTAGTTGAAATGTTTAAATCGAAACATAAGTTTTCTATTGCAGGCATTAGCAGCTTGCTCGCATATTTGTGTTTGTGTGTGTATGTAAGTGAAGTGTCGGAACCGAGGAAACAAGTTGTTACAGCAACCCAAAGATACTGATTCCAAATTTGTAATTTCAAAGTTCACTATTTTTTTCGTGTGATTAGCATTTGCATAAAAAATGTTTTGTTTGATATTAGGAGAAATACATGAGTAGGATAAAAAATGAGTCGTTTGGTACGTTAATACAATTACCTTTAATGAAAAAACACATTTTCAACGACATATTTTAAATTAGTTATACAATTGTTTCTATTCGTATTGGTTTCGTATTAAATTTGCAAAAAAGTATAACTTTGTTGAGGCTGTAAAGTTTCATGAAAGAATAGTGACCACGTGGAATGTTAATGATGCGGTTTGCCTTCAGCAAGATAATCGAAATATATTGCAATAATGACGTGGAGTGTGTCAGATAACAGGTCCGTTTTTCTAAGTTGATAATGGTTTTTGCTGAAGTTTATAATCATTAGCTGGTTACGATGAACTTTTTTTATGATTTTGCTACTAAACCAATTGTAGAAATTCTTATTCCCTATTTGTCATCTGTATGAATACGGAAAAGTTAGGTGAGTGAATAGCAACATATATCATGGTACCTGTGACGGTTGGACTATATATGGGTTCTATCTGTACCATTATCCTGGAACCCTCCTACATTAGGGTAATGGTGCCCTCCCTTCAAGATATTGCCATGAGTAAAATTCCCTTGGCATTGGTATGCCCTTTAAGAGCGTCCTCGTTTTCAGGTAATAGAGTAACGTAATGGATTCACTCTGTCTTTAAGATGAACAAAATATATTATACTGCCGTTTCAGAGTGGAGTGATAAAATTGGCGTAATAGAAAGGCAGTGTGATGGGGATTTGTTCTTACCTTACGTTTGTTCAGTTTCTTTCAGTACAAGGCACTTATTGGTGGAGTAAACAAAGTAAATGAAATACGCTTGCTATTTCACAGAACAACATCTGACTTTTGTAAAGGTTAAATTTATTTGGCTTTAGGTACAATGTAATCAAAGCATAGGTTGATTATGTATACAGTAATTTCATCTCAAAATTTCTTCAAAATAATAAAAAAGCTCTAGAAATGTATTTCCGTGATGATATATTTATGGTAGTGATGAAACAATGCAGAGAAGAAAATAGAATCGAAACTGTGTATGGTTTGCAATGGAATCAATGTTTCAATTGACACAAGTCTTTTTCGAGTGCTTTGTCGAAGGAGAAACTATGGAAGGTATACATTCTATTGTAATAAATGATTGCAAAACTGCAGTGCAAAGTTTACACCAAAGCTAAAGAACTATTTTGCCACATATCGAGTTAACCATTATGGTTGTTTAATACCTTCATAAGGTACGTAAATGACCAAACGTAGCAGATTACGCAGAAGCTGAAGTTTATGTTTCTATGCTCAATTCTATTCTAAAATCGCATCGTTTGTTTCGTAATACTGATTACGACGTTTTGTGTATGTCTTTGGTGTACGTTTTTCCATGTAACTACAACACTGTCTTTTGGCACATGTTATTTAAACTACGCCTAAATACGTTCATCAAATGGTGTTTTAACAAAGTAAGTCGTCAGAATTCCTTTGCCTTTGACATGAATAGGTCCACGACAATCGCACGAATAACCTGCTGCCATAAGGACTTTGGCCGTGTTTTCTGTAACCTGTGGATTTTAAAAACAAATGAAAGATATTATGAAATTGAAGCAAGCTAAGATATACCGCAGCGGTAAATCTTTATTTGTTTCATAATAAGATTGATTCTGCAAAGAGCAAAACATGATTGAAATAAATTCAGAAAAACTAATAATAAATATACTTTTATGAAATTATAGGAAAAAATAAATCTATAAAAAAAGTATAATAATGATTAAAAAGTCTAAATAGATGTTTGCACTTATATGGTAAATAATTTAAAGCTTGAGAATAAAAACATTTGTTTCTTTACATCTTTTTATAGAATGAATACACTCCTGTTTAGAAAACAATACCTCACTAAACAAACAACAATAAATGGTAAACCTTATCTTTCGTTAGAATGTCCATTGAACTCTTTCCACATGCACTTGAACGGAAAAGTTAGCACATAACGTTATATTACCTGTACTCGTCCCATCACTCCACATGAGTCCATACGGGACGCCACGTTAACTGTGTTGCTCCAGATGTCGTATTGTGGCTTTTGGGCTCCTATGACACCGGCTATCACCGGACCATGGTTGAGGCCGATCCGCAACCGGAATCTTTGGAACGATTCACGATTTATTTGATCCAATGCCGTCATGAGAGCAATGGCAAACTCCACTAGCACGACTACATTGTGTTCCTCGGTACGTTTTTCATCCTAAACGGGCGGGCGGGAGTTCATCGTTGTATTGGCCACACCGGAAGATCATTGTTTCCAGTGCGAAGAGAGGGAATAGATAATGATAGACGGATGGTGAAAATAATGAAATTGAAAAGCTGCTCTAAAAGAGCGCTTATAATGCAGAGAAAATGGCGAAAATAACGATAGGTCATGATGTTGCTGGACGTATAAAAATTGATGGTATAATAACGTCACCGTCCACCGGAAGCAAACAGCAGGGAATACTTGGGAAACACTTCGATCAGTTCCATTAGGGAGTAAAGGTGAGTTGGGTGTAAGTGATGTGCCTCCCTAACGTCATTTAGATGTTTCAACCGTTTACTAACATCCAGGTGGAGGTGGTTAAAATCAAAAGTCTAACAAGGTCTACCATTCCAGCAGTTGGTGGTGATACGTACCAGCTCATTATTTTTCTACCGGGTTGGACGTGGAAACAAATGCACAATCATGAAATGGGAAACAAGTGAGTTAGTATACATAAGTGAAAACAATTCAAACAATTTGTGACTGTTAACGATAACGCTTGTTGTGGTGGTTAAAAAACAAAACAAAACACATTTTCTTTAAAATTTGGTATACTATACAACCATGAACAAATTCTTTAGATATAGTTTTGGTTAGTTAATTTGGCAAGCACATTACATAAAATAGGAAGCAGTAAATTGGGTTTCGTAGAAATAAAAACTGCCACATAAAACAGACAGCGCAAACATTGATTCTAGGTAATGAAAAAGTTTTATGCTTAAAACGTGGCAGCCATTTTGCCGGGTCGATTTGCATGCGATGGATAATAATTTCCAATTAACTTAAGAAAATTCCTTGGGCGTCGTTTTGCACACGTTCCAGTAATGAAAAGAAATGTGCAGAGAGCGGCGACCCTAACAAATAAACCAATCTGCATATTGGCCCATAGCGCTGCGGTTGGTGGTTGTGGCGGTTGTTGGTTGATGAATCAAGCAAACTTCGGAAGCCCTTTACCTTTATGTCCCTAGCTATAGATAGAAACCATTCTCAATTAGGACTCAATATGAATCCATATTGGTATATGTTGAGTTGGGTTGTTATGGGATGGTCTTAATGCATACGGTTCTAGTGCATCATCAATTCTTGAGAAAATATCATCAACTAGCGCCTGTTTTTAAATTTTACATGTGCACTTGGAAGCACTTTTCATAGGGATTTTTTTATATGTTGAGGTAAAGAAATAAAATTCATGCAAAAAATATGTTTGCTTATTGCTATTTATAGCTCATGCGGTATTAAAACAAGCATGCATTCACAGTACAAATCGAATTGGTAACAACAATATAGTACAGTTTCGTGATCCTAGTACGTTGGTAATAGCACCTTTAAACGTGGGTGGGAAACAGTAGAATGTATTATAGATAGGGAGCTTACCGTGGCACCCTCTTCCTTGCCGGGGCGTAGTCCGGATGCAATCATGTAGGTACTTCCGATGGTTTTTATCTTCTCGATACCGCTGAACTTAGGCTTGAGCAGAAGCTTGTCAAAGTCGCAGATAATCTCGTTCAGTAACCGTAAGCACTCAAGCCCCTGCTTGTTCACATCCGTTTCGTCGTAGAACTCCTTGTAGTTCGGAATCGAAGCAAACATGACCGCAACAGACGAGTAACTCTCGTGATAAAGCTCCTGCACGGCACGTTCCTTCTTGAGAAAGTGCTGGGCGACGTGCGCGGGCAATATGTTTTCCAATAAAATCTACTCAACCGAAACAGGTTGAGCATACCGGCAAGCAAGTAGAACAGGGCAGAAATCGTGCGTTGTTGGTTTGTGGGAAGAGCAGTCAAGAATCGGAATACGGTGAGAAGCAAACGTTGCGGTTGGTTGTCCAGAAAAAAAGTGGTGGGAAATGAGCAAACGATTCAGGTTGCATGTGGCACGTCCCGGGCGAATAAATGCAGCAGCCACAGGAACGCGATTAATTTATAGTTTTTATGACTCCCGCTGCTAGTAAATAGTTACCTTATTGATTCCTCGCATAGTTTCGACCTCTTCTTGCTCCACCTTTAGCTTGGCTTTCCACAGGAAGTCGGTTCGAGCGGCATATTCACCTTGGCGATCGAGTGTATGCAACACAGCACTTATCAGTAATAGGAATAGCAAGCCTTGAAATCCTAAAGGCCACCTAAGAAAAAAGCGTAAGAATCTCATTGAATTTAGCATGTTCTGGGAGGTGGGATTATTTATCTACCAAAGATTACATATTTGAACCATTCTGATGTCGAAATATTTTTAGTAAACTTTCTATTTTATATTGTTATTCATATTTGCTATGGGATAATTTTTTAATCAACCCATGAAATTGTTTTGCTTTTGGAATAGGCCTAACAAATTTAGCCTGTTTATATTGTACCTGTAATTTCTTATTTCTTAGTGCAAAGTTATTTGATAAAAAATTCTAATTTATTGCGTTTGCTATAATAAAACAAAAGTAGTAATGTCTTGTTGTATTTTCGCAAAAAACTTACGAATTGCCCAACGTCCCGTAAGCCTCAAACAGAGAGCTTGTCCATAAGACAGAAGACTGGATAGCGACGAATATTGCCATCAGCATTCCTTTGACAAGAAAGCCCGCTTTCAGGAAAGCGGAGACTGCTGCCAGGCTGATAGCGCACATGTAGAGGTAGACGGGAGCAACAGGAGCAAACTCATCGTCGTACATGATATCCTCGGTGGTGTTGTTCACGAAATGAATGTCGGCTATAACTAAATCGTCAAAGTTTATCTGGCATGGAATGAATGAAATATGGGTTAGTAAGAAAAAAACACGATGAGCAAGGTATTTTGTTCCGCTTACGAGCTTCAGGCGCAGTTTTCGACTTACCACACTGAAAATGGCACAGCTTGCAATGAGTGCTGTGGTAATAAGGAATATTGCTAAACGAAGACCACGGCTGGCAGCTATGACCTGTCCTGGGCCGTTGTTTCCCGGCGGCGAAAGGTTCGACATCTGGTAGTTACTTAAGTATAAAAACAATCCTAACGCTACAGCTGTTGCGCTGAGTGAACCAATAACGACTACATTGCTGTGAATGTAAACCGTTGGGATATTATGGAGCAACAATGAAATAAAACAATCAATTCGATTACATCTATGAAGCTAAATTGCCGTAAATACGTGTTTTCTACCTTTTAAATACTATGATTTGTATCAGTCCTATCGTCAGGAAAAGAATGAAAGAGCAGATGAGATCAAAGCGAAACGTTGGCTCAGGCTGTGCACGAAAAAGCGTCTCTCGAGCTGTATTCCGGTACCACATAGTGACGGGTTGGAGTTCCTTCGGTGGTCCCCAGCACTTGCATTCACCACAATACCCATCCTCCGGTAACAGATTCGACTCGATCATCGCGATGCTCTGGAATGGAGCGGTATCAGTCAGTCATTGCAACCAGAGGAGAAAGTATATGCATCTTCACACCTACCGCCAAGCCAATGTTCTTAGCCATTTTGGAGTCGGTGATGTTTGCGAACGGTTTGTCAGCGCCCCAGCACTCCACGTACTTAGTCATCTTTGATGAAGGGCGAGTGCGTAGCAAAGGCCCTCCTGGTGTGGCTACCATGGGCGACCGGAGACAATCGATGTTGGAAATCGACATTTTGCGCATATCGCCGAAAATGGAACTCGACGATTTTCGTCGTTCAGCAAATGCAATCAATCCTGTCGAAAGCCGAAAAGTAGCGAAAATTATACGGTAGTATTCGAAAAGTGGTTGAACGAGATTAAGTCCTTAAACAGTCCTTTGAATTAAAACGAATGAAGAATGAAAAAAAAAAAACAAAATCTAAACGAGGTATCATGTTCCCGTTGCAATGTTATTCCAGGAAGAATTTTCCTAAATTCAATTTAGTTTATAATTGTCCTGTTCCGGGCTTGATTTCAAGATAATTTTTCCCTTACTGTAGGGAACATCGACGTCTTGTATTTAAGCAAATCCCTTACCGATGGAATTAATTCTGTTTCCAATTTGAAAGTAAAGAAAGGCACGAACACAAAGCATTTCCATTGGTAGTTCTGGATAGTCAAATATATGTTTTGCTATGATGGCTCTCAGTATGCATATTCTACTGATTTATGCTGCAAAACCGGATCGTCAGATTATGCAATTCATTTTCTAAAATGGAATCGAACCATAACTTGCCTTTACAGCAATTTTCATCGTATCAACTATTCGATATGTCTTACACAATAATAACGAGAAAGCGTGAAAGAATAAAGGATAGAGCAGAAGAATGCTGCTGGTATCTGCGGCGTACCTTGTACGGAGAGCTTGCGACTTCCGACACGCTCCGGAAGGTGTCCGTTGGTGGTAATTGGTTCGACGGGAAGCGTCAGGCAGGATTTCTTCCTCGATTCTCCCTCATCCGCTTCGCCGGCCTCGTTAGCTGTACCATCGTTATCCACCGTCTCCTCGTTAATGGTGGGCGGGTTAATTTGCACAGTTTGCTTGGAGTTTGGAGATGGCGGTGGCAACAGCCCATGCCCACCGGATGCAATATTGGCCGGAGATGGTGGCAGCAGTTGCTCCTGCTCCTCGGGAATAGTGATAGGGGAGATGGAAGCGTGCGAGCGCCGAACGTCATCCGGGGTTTTAGGGGTTCGTGGCGTTTTCGGTGTCTTCGGTGGCTCCAAGACCGGAAGCAGGTGCTCCTGGTCGGGCTCGGTTATTTGAACCATGGTTGTTGGGGACGGGGTGCCGATGTTGGAAGTTGGTGTGTGCGAGTTGGCGGTGGCTGGTTTACCCAAATCGGTTGGAGGTTTCTGTGGCAAGGTTCATGATCCGTTGAAAAACCGGGAAGAGAACAGAAAATTTCATTTCATTAGCCACTCGCCAATCGTTCAAACATCCATGAGCGCTTTCGGGGGTAGCGACACAAAGGTAGAATTTATGTGCCGCTCTCCGTAATCCCAGGGTTAAGGTTCTATTTCTCGCTTCAACGAAGCGGTCAACCTGATGAGATGGAAAGAGGGATCACAAGGGTTCTTATTTACATTGTAAGTCTATGTGCTCGGGTTGCGAATCGGGTGCGCTAAGATTGGCTGGATTTTGTTTAACAATTAAGAAAGGTACGAATAAGCACGATTTAATTGGGCTTTCAGAATTGTTTGATTATTGAGAAAAGAATCGCTCTTAATATATTCTTTTATTTACGAGTGTTTAATTTAAACTACTGTTTAATGAATATGATAAATGTACATTTGTTTTATATTTCGTGTAGATGGCTCTTTGTGGCTCATCTATGCAAAGATCTTTCTTCGCAGCAACATCTATATTTAATGTGTTCATCTAGTACGGGCCGGGTCTGGTGGTACAGTCGTCAACTCGTACGACTTAATAACATGTCCGTCATGGGTTCAAGCCCCGAATGAACCGCCCCACCGTAGCAAGGATAGACTATTCGGCTACGTAGTAATGAATTAAGTCTCGAAAGCCTGTATAGGCCGGCATGTCCGCGTAGGACGTTACGTCAAATAGAAGAAGAAGACTATCCTGTTATGGTAACAATAAGTCACTGAAAGCTAAAGCTCGCTTCACTAGTGGGTACAAGGCATGCCTTGACCGATAACGGTAGTTGTGCCAAAGAAGAAGAAGTTCAGCTAGTACATAGTAAAATGTAAATAATAAAAAATAATGCAAAACATTGCAGTCAGTTTATAAAGACTTCAAGGGACCAGTCTAGCAACCACTTAATCTTAGAATCGAGGGAAAAAACTCTGTATCCTTTGTAATGTCTGTATAAAGCTGAAACATCGGAAAGGTTCCTTACCTTCGGTGGTACGATAAGATATGTTTCAATTTTATGATCCGCCAAGTAGGACTCTCTGGACGCACCCCCGCCCGGTTCAACCTCGAACATGTCGCCTAGGTAATCCAGCGTTGCCTTTGTGATGTGTACCCGGCTGGAGCGACGCAGATAGTATTTTGTGTGTGTGTTTTAAGTCAAAACCGGTACAGTGTTGGGGAAATGAAAGAAAAACAAAGTTAATAATGGGTTAGGAGTAAGGAATCCTTTCCCGGGGCGGAACACAGCAAAACATCGGGATATAAGTTGTCCAGGAAAAGCTGGCGACGAGCGCAATGGGAGCGGCTAGAACGGTAAAAACGGCTAACGATTATGCTCTTACCCTGCAACTCCACCGCTTTCCATATGGTTTGCCAGGGTCACGTCATCACTCCAAACGTCGAACTGCCATTTCCGCAATCCCAGCACACCGCACAGCACGTTGCCAGTGTGAATGCCGATCCGCATGTCCACATTGAAGCCGGTTGCCTCCCGTACGAATCTGCAACCGGAGCAGTATAGAAAATATGATTTTGTGAAGGATTGATGGTTTAGACGTACGCTATAATTCAATTTGGTCTTGTTAGTGTGATTGCGATGAGGTGGAAATGGCACAAGTGCACGGTGAGTGAATGACACTGTATCGATTTTTTAAGCCTTTTCTTAGGTTCTAGTCTACCTGAGGGAGAAGCTAATCCTGTGTATACGCTTCATCAGAATTGGTATGCCAATTGTTTTTGCATAGTTACTATCGAATTACGTAACTGGCAATGTAAAGGAAATCATATAGGTGTTGTTTTATTTCGCACTTGTATAATAATATGTATATAATATGAAATCGAGCAAGGTACACAATTAAAAAAATCAAAGCTGAAGCAATAAGAGATGGGCTAATAAATCACTGTATCGAATTTTATAATATTGGAGTTGGACAGGTAGAGAATAATATTTGAAATATGCGTCAAAAAATATGCCGACTGACCTGATGGCGTCTATCATTTGAAGTCCCATATTGACACAGTTAGCAGCATGATGGGGTCGTGATACTGGCAATCCGGAAACGCAATAGTAACAATCGCCAAGAATCTTTATCCTGAGACATTGGTTTTCCTTAAATAAAAAAACGAAAAAAAATTACTCAATTCTCATGGAATAAAACATTCTCACATCGCATAGTAAAGAGCGTGCATCCGTTTGGAGCGACTGCGCCTGTAGTGGTGAATATTTGCAGAAAAGACTACCATATTTAATTGAAAATGTGCTAATCTACACATACTTACTTGAGCGATCTGATCAAACCGTCCGAATAACTCATTTAGTGTCTTAACCAGATCGGATGCTGTCAGCTGCTCAGACAGTGGAGTAAAGTTGACGATGTCGGCATAGAGAATGGACACGTTGTTATGTCGCTGCACGTGCATTTCGTGGAATCTCGTCTGAGTTTGTCCGCCGGCTCGCTGGCAGGCGTCAGCCATCTTCAGCATTATGCTGCGCTTCACCTCCGCCGCAATGTAGGCCGGTATGACGCTCAGCAGGAGCTGCTCTTGCTGTTCCCGTTCGCATTCCAGCTTCACTCGTTGCTCAATCCCCGTTCTCGTACCGTCAACTGCGTCGATGTGGGCCGCATCGGACATTATACGGTAGTAGAGACTGGAAACGGAAGCTGACGCTAGGAAGACAGTTTCCGCGAGCAGCTGAGGGAAGAATGTGGGTGGAAAGTCGTGGACTTGCGATAGAATGCGATATCCAATGTGGACGATGCAAAGCAACACAGCCAGCACCACTGATACCGGCCAAGATATTGGTAGCATCGTGTGGACACCCTTGAGTTTGAAAAAGAAACACCAAAAACTTTGTGAAAAATCCGGCATGTTGTTTTTGCTGTTTTAAAGTAGGGGTTTAAAGATAGGAAACCTGCGGCGAGCAGAATTGCTGCTAACCCTTCTTGGTTGATGTCAGCCAGGCACAACCCTGGTGAAAATTTCATTTTTGTTTGTTTCAAAAAGAATTCATGCAGAGCTTGAAGATATACACTGAATGTAGTGTAGAATTAACGTCCTGCTGTGTGTGTTACCCTCTTGTCATGGCCACATGCTGCGGTTAGAGGGAGCCGTACTGTCAGGCAGAGTGTGCAGCACTTTGTGACACGAATTGGAATAAGGTATGCAAATGACAGATGAAATTCTACGGGCGTAGAGAACTGTGTTTGCGGAGTAAGAAGAAACTATTTGTAATGAGTAAGTGTTGCATATTAGTTGAAAGACAAAGAACCATAGTTGTTGAAGCTCGGGCTGTATGATGTAGAGAGAGCGAGTAAGAGCTCTACTGTTAGCTTGTTGAACGTTTTTACATGTGCCGTGTTTCAACGGCGACTAATTAGTCGCTGTTATTCCGTGCATCGCTATGGCATGATCTTATTCACATTTTCATCATTATTTGCCTCGTGTTGTAACAGGCACGTGAGGGAAAAGGTGTGCTCAGTGATAGCGTTAAAAAAGGGTTGAACAATTATGTCATGCATGTCATGTTTGAAGAAGTTTGTAGTCAAAGTTATATAAAACTATCATTATTTTTTAAGCGTTAGATAAAAGAGCTTTTGTGCTGATTGCAAATAATGAGCCAATAATTTAATGCTAGGAAAGAAACTTGCAATAGTAATTTTGCATGTAATATTTGAATTTAAAAAAAAAAACAAAAAGAAAGTTTGAATAATTAAACTATCAATTGTTATAAACTAGTCTCATAAATGAAAATCAGATAATAAGAATATATTAAGGAATTTAAAAAGTATGAATAATAAGCACCAACATATCATTTGCAACATATAATTGTATACTTACAAGTATTAATGCAAACAGTGGCAAAGGCGCGAGCTGTGTACCGACGAACGTTGATATGGCACCAATCGTTCCAGTGGTCAGAATTGCGAAGGAAAGAGCAGCCAGGGGCGAGTTCATCACTGCCGGGAATTGTAAAGCCACCAGGATTCCACATAGCACTGTGGAGGCACCAGCCAGCAGCGCTACATCGGCCAGAATCTATAAATCAACTGTTTTCAATTTGGATCTCGATTTTTCTTTTTCCATATGGTTTGTGTAGGTGTATGGTGTTTAGATTGGTGAATAGTGATTCAGTTGTCATGTGTTGCGTTATTCAATGACGATGAAACATAAGCGCACAGTTATGGTACATGGACGCGTAGGATTACACACATAGTTCATGCATGTGGTAGCACATGAGAAATACAGAAAACAACAAAAAGTAGGTAGAAACAAACAGTGGAAGAAAGAGAAAGAGAAAGATAGATAAAGAGAAATAGAATATTCTTAACAATCGACTTCTTCAAGAAGATTCGTTCGGAAGGGAAGTGTACGATAAATTAAAGGAAATAGTTGATCATGATTGTCAGATATTGAGGAGAGAAGTAGGAGGTTACATTCAGTTTAACTCATAGGAAGAGGAAACGTTTTGGAAAGAGTGCAAACAGTATAATAGGACCACATCAAGAAACACACCGATAAAACGTTGTGACGCCATGAAAAGAAGCTGAAAGTAGCACCTTACCGTATCATGAAGCGCACATAGGACGATTGACGTGATGCAGGAGAGTATCGATATTCCCAAGCCAGTGATGAACAACGATCTTCGCAGTCGTTGCCGATATCTTGTGTAGAGGTCATCTAGATGAGAATTTTCTGTAGGGGTGAGAAGAACGGATGTAATGAGAATTTCAATTTAAATCTATCATTCTAGGAAATGAGTTCAACAAGAGGAATAACGGTAGCGAGGCGTTCACAGTACGAGATGAAACTTGCTGTTGATCGGTCTGATGGTTGGTTTGGTCAAAGTTCGAAAATATAGAGTGAGGGGTCGAAATTGCCATCTGAAAATGTTATTCAGACCGGTTCCTGCTTCAGTATTCGAAACGAAATTGCCTATTGAAGTAGCAAAGTGAAAGTGACAATGCAAGGAATGAAATACTGAATGTTCGATGGGATATATTGCCTTATACGTCATGGTCAATCAAACGATTGGATTTTACTCATGATTGAAACCTAATGACCTTCAGAAAATTGCAATGACAAATATCCTGTTCTAAGCTTGCAGAGAATGTCTACTTGACACTTTTATGAATAATTAAGAAAAAATAAATTCGATGATTTGAAGACAGCATCAGGTCATATTGAAAGGTCGATTATGGTATATTTAAGTGTTCAATGTTCGTCAATCATCTCCTCGACGATATTTTGTATTTACTATTCTATAGTTTATACGTCGTACGAATAACATGCCCGTCATGGGTTCAAGTCCCGAATAGACCGTGCCCCCATACGTAGGACTGACTCTTCTGCTATGGTAACAATAAGTCACTGAAAGCAAGGCTCACTTCATTAGTGGGTACAGCCAGGCCTTGACCGACAGCGGTTATTGTGCTAAAGAAGAAGAAGAAGTTTGTAGTGGTATGTTTCATTACACATTTTATAAAAAAATCAAAATGTTATAACCAATAGTTTGTTTTGTTATAATGAGAGCGACCAAAACTAAATTTTAAACGCTGTTCAAAATGAGTTTACATCTATGTAATAGGTTTTATAAGCACGATGTGCCTTAGAAAAACAAAAATGTTAAATCACTTAAATTAGCGGTCACTTGAAATTACGGTGTTAAATCTGCTTTTTCGTTATAAGTTATGTAATAATGGCTTTAAAAGATTTCAAAAATACACACAGATGTGAAATAGTTTTCTTCTTCAACTTGGCGTAATGTTCTGCACGGTACCAGGCAACCGGATAGTCAGTCCTTGTTATGGACAGTATATATGAGGTGTGAACCCTTGGCGGACATGGTGTTAACGATTGTACCACGGGACCAACCCCATTTAAAGTGGTATTTTGAGCATATCAAACATTCATTGATTTTATTTATATTTTCCGCACTTTTATGGAAATCTCAAAAAAAACCCAAAGTTATGATGTAAGTTGTAAGTTATGGTATGTATATAAGTATGTAGGTATGTAAGTATGTAAGTTTTGTTATGGTATGTGCACATAATAATTTGAAAGCATTTGATAAAACAAATAATCATAAAATATAATAATTTAATTCTTATTTTGTTAGATATGAGTATTGGAGATGTTGATTAATGAAAATGGAGTGTTTAGCACTGCACATTATGAACTATACCGTGAAATCTGATTACTTCAGTTGCCAATTTTGCATCATGTTAGATCTTTGGAATTTGTATGATAAATAATTTATATAAAGGAATATAGTCGTGTAAATTAGTCTTTTTTTTTCAAATTAAACAGTTGTTGCAGATTTTATGACCATAAACAATGTTGTAATATGCCTGTTTTTTTGTACTATGGCCAAACCTACCAAAAAATGAGAAAATATTGCATTGAATTTGAAAGAAATGATTCCATTTTATTATTATTTTATAGGGCCGGTTTGGTGGTACAGTCGTCAACTCGTACGACTTAACAACATGCCCGTCATGGGTTCAAGTCCCGAATAGACCGTGCCCCCATACGTAGGACTGACTATCCTGCTATGGTAATAAAAAGTCACTGAAAGCCAATCTCACTTCACTAGTGGGTACAGGCAGGCCTTGACCGACAGCGGTTATTGTGCCAAAGAAGAAGAAGATTCCATTTTATAAAATGTGCTTTTTTATTTGTTTTTATTTTTTTGTATGTTTTTATAAAAAAAATTTTTATTTATTTTTTGAATGTCGTTGTTTGGTGGTATTGCGCAAGGATAATGAATAACGAGTTTGTTAATAACATTTTAGAAATCTAAATGTTGAGATTAAAAAAAAAGAAGTTTATTTAGCCAGTTATGTCAGACCATACCAGAAAAGACCAGAGAATTAATTTGAATTTGATTATCATAAATAACTTACAGGATTTCTTTAGACAGTTCAACACTATAAGCTTCATTTCCAATCCGTAAAATCCCAATACAACATTGTGAAATGCTTGTTGAATGTACACAAAGCAAGCAATGACAGATCATTCGAGCTTCTATTGTTATTGTAGAAATGTATTTTACGGGATTGAATTGTTTGCTTATGATGTTGAGCTGGCTAGAAAAGCCCTGTAATGTATTATAAACTACTATCTGGAACAAATTTTAGATCACTCACAACATTTGTCATACATAACATAACTTTAACAACGATTGTCCTATTTTTTAAAATACTTCATTAAAGATCACGTAATATGTCAAACATGAAAAACTAATTTATTTAATTTTAATTTTAAAGAGCATTAGTGATTCTAGTGTAGTGGAAAACTAAATTATTTAATTTTATTGTAAAGAGTATTAGTGTATCTAGAGTCAAGAGTCTAGATCATGTTGCTTGCCTTAAATAATTAAATTGATTTACGTCATAGATGAATGAATAGGTGTTTTCATAAAACTAAAATAGGCATCGCGTAAATGATTTGTTTACCGATAAGAATATCAACGAAATTGTAAGAAAGTTGAAAAAGTACGTAGAAGTATTTTTGCGCGCAAAAGTTTTTGTTGATATCGAGAATTTTTGATAACTGACACGCTGTTTTTGTTGAAGTGCTCATGGTTCTTGATGTCGAGAGCAACATCAATATTTGTTGAGGTTTATTTCCGAATCAGCTCTCAAGAAACCTCGTTATTGCTTGGCTTGGTTTTTAGGATGAGTTTCGGTTTAATAATTAGAATTGAAGATCAATTTGAATGATTTATGTAATTTAAATCATGACAGGCTGTGACATGATGATGATGAACAACAAATTTGATGAAAATTGACAGCACCGCTTTATTTTTGGCAAACTTTCATTATTTCATTGGCAAAGATGAAAACTATCTTAACTTAGCAATAGTTTTACTAGTTTTTTTTTACGATTTAAATATAGCTAGGTTTGTTTTGTAAATCGAAATCATTCTTCTTTTGATTCGCTCTTCTGGTCCTATTTATTTATTTATTTATTTATTTATTTCATTTCGAAATGTCGTATTTTTCTCATATAAACATTACAATTCTTATCGGTAGTGTGCAAATATATTTTCCCGCGATTCACTCGATTATTCTTTTGAATATTTCGCTTTAGCTTTTTTATTCAGGATAAACTCTCCGGATTAGATGCATTGCTTAAGTTCTAGTGTTATTTAAAAACGGGACTTAAACCAACTTCTTCAAGGGATTAAATACTTATTTATTACTGATATCGGTTTGATAAGAGTGTATTATTTGTACTAGTACAGTTACTGTCTAGCATTGCAAACCTCAAATATACCACGACTTTAAATATTCGCCTTACACTGTTCACATCATGATATTTAAATTGTAATAAGAGAATCTGTGTTCTTGTTGAAAAGCAAACATTAACGATGCATTTTTTTCTAAGACCAGCACAAGTAAAACGGTCTGCAAGTTTGATGCTTTCTGAGCCATTCCGAAATTGTTACCTAGTCTTAAATCTCAGGTGCATAATATGCACCGACTCATGTTTGGGCATCGTAAACAATATGCAAATAAAACTCAGTCAACAACTATCTTTAGCATGTTTTAAGTGGAAAACATATTTGCATGGATAGACATTTTGTCATGCCGGAGGTTGAAGGCATTAACAGAGGCCTGTAAAAAAGGAAACTTAGGGATTATTTTATTACGGTCAATGTTCTTCTGCTGACTTCATATAACTTATGAAAGGATATACTTTGGGGATTAGCAGCATAAATATTACAGTAGACCAATTTTAAAATTTTTAGAAGATTGGGCTGGTACAGTTGTCAACTCGTACAACTTAACAACATGCCCGTCATGGGTGCTACTGTAGAATGCTATTATAGAATGATTAAGTCATTAGTTTTTATAACATTTTAGGTTTTATAACATTAGGTTTTTAAAGCGATTTCTTTATTTCTATATGTTTGCTGGTTTACTCCACACAACATATTAGGTTCTTTCAGCATTCTAACATTCTAAGCATCTTGCAAACATATAGTGTTATGAAGGTGCATATTCAAAGATTTAAGAACAAACAAAACAAACATCGATTTATTGGCCTGGTTGTATATGTCTGTGAAGTTAGATTCCTACTTATGCTGTGCGTCAATCGCTTCCATTAGCTTCTCATGCCATCGTCCATGAAAGTTTGGTTTGGTTACAATTTGTGGCTCTTCATTTTAAATTTTAAATCTCTTGATTTTAAGAAGGTTCATCTAGAACACGAAGAACAGAAGACAAAACACCTATTGAACAAAGAGGTGAAAGAGACCCATGACGTCCAAAACCTCTATAATTCTACACAACAACAACCTATCGAACATAGTATATGCGAGAATGGTGAGAACGGATGGGAATCGGATAATGTCCAACCATGCTGGAGCCAGTACATTTACTTATAGACACCATCATATTTTTGGGGTTTAGTTTCTAAGATTATTCGCTGATAGACAGCAATATATATTAATAGCAATAACACCATGTTTAAAATATATTTGACAGCAACGTTCAACGTCTGATATAGTTTCATTTATTGTTAGTACTGCAATGAAAGGGTATGTATGGCAATATATTTTCTTTAAAAAAGTTTGTGTTAACTTATTAGTTAGAGTGCATTAGGAAACTGCAGTGAATGAATGAACAGCTATGTATTGTTTGACTAATAAAAATAGGATGATTGAAATGAATACGTTGGAGGCCAGATTGATCGATACAGAGTAAGATTCATTGTGATGTATAAAATTGATTATTTTGTTAATATAAATACGAACCAAGTAATGTGTGTATCTGTTGTTAAAAAAGAATACGGTGTTTAGCGTTTGTACGGCTTTATTGGACCCTTGCGACTGAATTTTTAAAAATAAATTTTGAAGATTATCTTTTGTTGAAAACGGTCCTGTTGATTAAATATGTTTTGATACGATTCTTCACATACCGACGATTTCATAGCCTTATATTTAGGAAAACTTTGTTTGTGAAAACTAGATACGAAACTAGCGCCAGCTAGCCATAACGTTAAATTCGTTTAATAAATGAAACATTAAAGCATACCATTCATTATCTCGTAGAATGAGTGTGTTCACTGTATGTATCATGAAAAACTCTTAAACATGTACAATATTTAGATACTGAATATTAATACGTATCTACATAATACGTATCCGTCCATTACAAATATACTATTTAACTATCAGTGGATTCTTAAAACATAGTAATTGCGCAATACTAATATTCGATGAAATGCACACGTAAACGCATATGAACTCCGAAACAGACATAAAAACAGTTCAGAGCTTACATCATTCGTTATAATACTAACATCCGTTTCATTTTTTTCACATGTTAATGTGTAATGGTAATTGTGTCCCTGAAGTGTAAGTATATGATTAATTGTGGAAATGTGAACCCTCCAAATCACAGAGAAAAGATATCTTTAGATTTGGGACAAATTTTTAAGAAGCATTGCCATGGCCATGATCTTGTGTGAATTCATATTTTTGGCATCGCTTTCGGCCATTAATGTCATTATGAAATGGGGAACGAAAATTTTCCGGAGAAAGGCAGATAGATTGCGACATCTGGTAATTGCCTTTCGCTTTTTAGTGCGTTGGTAAATTGAACGCATAATTAGATGTAAATTGGACCTTTTGAAATGAAGCATATCCTGTACAGCCACTTTTGACACGCCACGGCCTTGAAATAATGTAAGGAATCTGTTTTAAAATCTTTTATAGGCGAAATATTTTCTTCATTTTTTTATAAAAAACATATAACTATCTTTAATAATTGTCTTACACTCATGACATATTATAAACAAAAAATTATAAAACAGAAATAGCTTATTTATTAAATATCATTCAATTTACAGTATGCGTTAAAAAGCTTATTAACCTGTAATAACGTCCTCTGCTTTATCATCATCGTCATCCTCGTTCGGTTCTATTTCTAATTTATCCATTGCACACTTCCTGATTGAACCACTTAGGTAAGTATTGAATGAAAGAATCACACGCTCTGCAGCTTAATCTTTTATCCACGAAATGCACATGAAGCGATGTATAGTAGAATGACTGTATACATAGTGCACTGATTTCTTCACAATAATAACACTTTTTTCACCGATTTCTTCACAACTACTCAACTTTTTTCACTGTTTTCTACACTCCTACATAATCCTACATATGGTTAATATGAAACACCAAGAAACAGAACATTGATGCCCCATTTTGCATTGGAAATAATCTTATCACTAATTCATTAAGCAAAACACATTTTGAATTTTGCTCTCTTAATAATGTTTCTCTTTTAGACTAGAAATTTTCTAGTACAACGTTACACTTCACATAATTAATTCTGACAAATATGACCAAATATGGTTTTGGAGAGTATTTTACTATTCACAATATTTATGTATGTATTAAATGAACAAATAGGAAACTGTTAACTGTAAAAACAAGCTAAAATGATAGACATATTGATCCTTGCATAACAAATAATTGATACCGTCGTGGGTATAATTGGTAGAGCACAAAAACCAATCATTCCTTTAAAATGAAGAGTGTCATGCCTGAATGGTCGAAGCAATTATGCAGTTGTACTTGCAGATTCACTCACGTTTACGAATCGTTTGATTAGTGCTATTATCATTTAACTCGCAGGACGTAATTGTTAGCCCTTGCAACAATTATCCTATCAACACAATCTTCCGTAGCACTGTAATCGAACGGCAATCATTCACTTGTAGTACCATCGTGGCTCAAATTATTCCAATCCATAGACAGGTTCGACTAGTAACAAATCAATATTGCTCCTATTTTTATTTGCGTTGCTTTCAACACCAAGCACAACACATTCACTTATGTTAAGCAGACTCTCTTATCGATGTTTAAAAATTTGTCACTTTATGTCACTTTTATATTTTGTGTAACCGAAGGGCACAATGCTGATTGGTACGTGCAGAATATAAATTTATTTGTTTTCTCGAACTCAAAATCTACCCTTGATTCAACATAATGGCACAAGTGTTTGCACAATAGAACTGAAAGCTATAAATATCCTGTTTGAATGAAGCAGTCAACTTGAAAACATGTCAGTCATTGTTGGCACGGCCAATGCGTTGAGAGAGACGCAGTTTAGGATGGAATTCTATTCTAGTCGCTACAAACCCATGGTACGTCGGGAGTTCTGGAGAACACAAACTGAGAAATCTCACGAGAAATAAGAACCGTTTAAAGTGGTGGATTTTGCGATATGATACTGCATCTACGACTGGGTGCACACTCGCCTCTACCATCGAGCGCGTCAATTTGTAACCTAGCTGTCAACAGCACTGCTGCACTGTGCACTCGAGCTGAACGAACGTACTGGTCCAATTACAAAACTCATTTAAAGCCCTTTGCCTGTTACGGACAAGGAACGGTTGTTTGACTCATCGTTGCGTTCCTACCCTCGAATGGCAAGTTCGAAACACTTCCGGTAGCCGAATACGAGTGTAAAGCACACCGAAAGACCGTCTAACACCACATTCAACGACCTACTGAGCGGATCCCAGTACGAAGGGCACAATTTTTATAGATGCACAGTACATGTGGCACCGCAAACAGGTTCGTAAACCCGAATGGAGAACCAGACATTGCCGAGGAACTGTTGCACGCTGGTTTTTGTGAGTGGTTGGGTGGGTTTAACGGTTGCAGAACGGGCTTCACATGGGGATGGTTGGAAGGGCTTCGTATTTTACGAAACTACTCGCCTGCGCAGTTCGTTCCGCAGCGAGAACGCGACCCACGGTGAGTTAAAATAATGTACAAAAGCGCACTTCGCAAGCAACACGTGCTTGGGGCAGTTCGGGTTTGTTTTTTTTTTTGTTAATTCTTTCAATCTTTTTCCCTAAAACCACATTGATTTGTATTGTACGAAAGGATAAACAAACTTGTGTTGTTTAACATCAGCTACAGTCGAAATGCCTTTGGATCAGCATTTGACAGCGCTGTCAGCGAATCCTTAGCACAACCACTGCGATGAGGTCACTTTAAGGTCGCTGGTGTACAAGGCCAGGGTCATGGTCTTGCTGACTTTGATACGTTTCCATTCACAAACACTGTTGAATGGTATTTACCCAAAAACATATGAAAGTCTTTAAAAAAATGTGAACTATTTAAAATAGTTGTTTACTGCACTATCAATTTGTTATTACTGAAAATATAGAAAATAAGAGTTTATTGAAATTGGAACGGGTTGTGTCAAAAATGACATTTTCCAAATACTGCAGATAATAGTATTTTTGGTTGCAAATAATGTATGTGTATTGCTTTTGAACCACATGTTTGAAACATTTTTTCTTCTCCAGAATACGAATAAACGTATCCACGCTCTAGAGCTTACATTATGAAAACTTTGTGTGCGGTATGTGTAGCTCTGTAGCCATCCACCATAATCAGTAGTCGGTGGATAATTAGTATTATCTATGCAAATATGACTACTACCGACGCAACCCTTTAGCGATATTTACAGCTTCAAACTGGTATTCATATTGTACCCGGCTACAGAATGTAAATGGAATGCTTTTTTCATTGTTGTATCACGAAGCCAGCCATTTTCTTCTAGTTTAGTACAGCTCTTTAAACAACACCACGATGGTGGCTTCATAAATTGAATCAATTCCGTCGAAGGTGCGCTTAAGAGAACGCTTAATCTAGTATCGTTGCATTCATAGCATGAGAGGGAAAAACTTTGTCATTTCTCCGCTTGGCATCCTACTTCCAGCAACCACTAACTACAAGGGTATATCTAAATTGCCATTGTTGCATCCATTTTGCTCGTCTTGCATCCAAAGTGCGCGTGACATAATCAACTTTCTTGCGGTATAGACGAAAGAGAATCAAGTTTTAAGGTGAGGTTAAAACACGGAAAGTAACCTTGCTTCACCTTCCTACTGATCGTTTTGTTCATTAAGGTAATAACTTTATTTATAAGCCAATTGATGAATCTAGGTCCAAAATGGCCTACTTGTAAGTTGTTTGAGAACGTAATTTAGATTAGCTTGTTCATTAAAAAATAAGATCATATTATGTGATTGTTATTGGTATATGTTTTGGAAAGTGCTATAAGGCTTTAACGGATTATCAGATCCGGCGATGTTTCGGGGCGAATTATTAGAATTAAAAGGGAAAAAAACATGTGGGAGAACATATAATAAGAGTAAAGAAAAAAAATGTTTTGGTGCACCATGAGTGCTAATGTAGCAAATTTTTCTGTATAATATTGTTTGTTTATAGCGCCAGTTTCTAACAATATAAATGTAGAGTGAATAAGATTGGAAAGAATTTATAGTTAGCTATAAATCATATCTTTTGGTCGATGTACACCTTGCGTGAAAGTGAACGTGAACGTGAAGTGTTTTTTTTGCTATGTTTTATTAAATATTTATCAGAATATGGCTTATTGTTCACCAAAATAAAGAAGATTCAAATTCCCATCTATTTAAGCTGTAAAACATTTTGAAATAATGAATGAAATACATTCCCTTGTGATTCCCCGCTGACCTTATTTTTCACCGTGAACAAAGTGGAGACACAACAAATGCAAATGCATTTATTTCATCATGTTATGAGTTTAATTACACAACATACACAACATACTCAAAAGAAAACTTACCAGAAAGGATATCATCCTCGATTCGTTCTTGCATTGTTCTGGAATATCTTTCAAACGTCATTGCTGTAGGCATGTTTAGTTCGTATATCATCGCTTGATTCTTAAATTGAAGTTGGTCACTCAGTCACAATTCAGCAACATTGAACACTATTCTATTTCAACAGTTTAAAGACTGTTACAACACTCATCATCTGCTAATTGAATTTGGTAGATAAAATAAAATAATTATCTCCTATTGCTCCTAACAAATACTGCTTTTGGAATTTGCCATCCATTGAGTTCAATTGATTTGGTTTGATATTCGTTATTAAATCTCCTCCTTTTTACCATAATCTTAATCTCCATCCTTCCTCTTCCGGCCTTTTCTTACTCCCGAATAATTTTAAACTTTAGCCAGTAAGCACTATTGCTGTAACCAAACGTGGCCGAGTAATTAATTTAAAAAAATAATAAATAAATAAAAAATAAATAAATAAATAAATAAAATGAGTTTTATTGGTTTGGTTTGATATTCGCTAAAAAATGTACAAGATCATATGATAGCAAAGCGTAAGTATCGACATATTTACTTATAAGAAATGTGCTCTCAAAGTTTCTGAAACCATCTTGAACCATGGTGAAGATCTGTGGTTGAGTGTCATCCGTTCTTCCGGCTAATCGCGGCAAATGACGGAACTGAAGGAGGCCGTTGAGCCCTTTCTAGCGGCCAAAAATATCCAAACGGTGAACGGCCAATGGATTATGTCTATAGACCATGAAATTTCCGCTAGACCACCATTATGGTTTAGATTTATTCTAAAACCCATTTTTCTTCCAACATCCCAGTCTTCCATCGTCGCTCGGACCGTGGAGAAACCACGGTTTTGCACTCGATTACTTATGACGCGCGACGAAAGAGTAGGTGACCAAAAATAGATCCAGAAATAAAATGTAAATGAAATAGGGAAATTATGGGACGCACACGGAAGATGCGGTTTTAGTATTTTTTCATATATTGTGTTGTTGTAATAAATGGCAGTGTATTAGTAAGTTTATGAGTAGTTATTCCGTTATGTTCCGTATGAGCAAAGTCGTTCTGTCGTTTTTAAATAGAAAAAAGGTGTTGAATGGTTGCATTACTTTGAAAATTATTTAAAGTAAAAGCAATATGACTATTGCACAAAAGCTGCACAACATCATTGGCGAGAGTCATTGCTATACGGTGAGCGGTTTCAAGCTACACGGTTTTTAAAAACACCGGCTCTTAGTTTCTATCAACATGTAAATAAACAGACGTAATGGAACACAAATGCAAATAAAAACGTAAACAGTAGACGAGAGCGTATTTCCTTCACTGACTGTCTGAGACCGTAGCAAACGTCACTAGCATTTTTTATACCACCACCGCATTAGTAGCGGCTCTGAAGGCCGCAACATGTGGAACTCACACTGACACACTGTTTTATCATAAACATTTCCGCTGCACGCGATAAACATGGATTCGGGTAGTCGTAAACCATTATCAGCTTGCCATTTTTGCTCAGCTGTTTGAGTGTGTTACATTCTTTTTATTTTTTATACCACCAGTGCTAAAAGTAATTCACGAGCGAGGTTAACTTATGCTTTGAATGTTCCACCACCTCAACGCAATTGCTGCAGAAATACGCTAAATTATCACCACTACAACTACACAACACTCGGCGGCGATATTCGTCTTTCATCAGCGAATGATGCTCAGAGCGGACACTTCAACGAAATCTTGTGATCTGTGCTGCACCGTCCGAAGTCGGTTGAGCGCGTTAAATTATTCGTACCATGCTCACTTTGCATCACTCCCATCGAGCTCTCGCTTTCGCTCAGTAGTGGAAGATCTTATTTGAATTGATTACGCGCCCCCTCTTCGAAGATCGCCTTAGTTTTGCTGAACTACCCCTTGCTGTTTTGAGCGTGATGGGAGTAGGGTCTGGTTATTTTGGCACGTTTCTGGCGCGTCATTTTGCAGCATCGCACTGATATTTAAACACACTATTTCAAATCGTCGATCGCCATCCAGCGCTTCCTTATCTGATCGCGAGTATGAGTGGCGGTAAGACTTCACTGCCAAGTTTTGATTTTTGACGAGCGTCAATTTCATGCACATAACTGGTAGGGAATACCTCTGTTCAATGCCATTAACGCGACCGCATCCAAAACTGTTAAAACGATCACATGCGACAGTGGCGGTACTGATCAAGTCGTGATTAGATTGCTTTTTTTATTTCAAATAATCGCGGATCGTTGGCGATGGTGGACTAAAATAAATTTACATGAGTGGCGAAATGGATACAAAGACAGTAAACGGCCTGTTTGAGTGGCAAAAATACTGCTATCATGAGTTATTGCCGTCGCAAAGTTAAATGATGTATAATTCAGTTTTGCATATGATTGTAATTTTTTCCGTGTTGTTTGCATTTCATTTAATGTTTTTATGTTTTGGAATGTTTGGTAAGAATGTATCAAAATTAATAAATGGTGGACGGCAGGCAATTTAGATAGACATAACGTTTCTATGCGATCAGCGTTGCACGATTCGTGTTGTCGTTGGTCGTTGTTATTGTTGTTGCACGTGTGCCGCACAATTATCCAGCCACCGAGCTGCAAACTCGTTTAGTACCACAAGCCTGATATGATTTGAGTCTCTGCTTGACAGGGTGAAGGGACAAGTCGAGAGATACGGCTAGAGACCACGAAGGTGATTTGTTTGAAGTTTTTATTAATTTGCTTTGGGTAGCTGATAAGGTTGGTAGACACGGTTTGTGGTTTCTATTTATGATTGGTAGAGAACAGTTGGATTGATTGCAAAACCAATCATAAAAAATGCAGTACATGTTGTTAAAAAGTCGGCTACGATCAATTGAGACGAGAAACTTTAATGCATAAGCTGTGTAAACATTCAGAAAAGTTATAAAAGAAACTCTGCTTATCAATACTTTGTAGCAACTCGACATCTATCCCTTAACGTCTGAAGTGTAATCGATAAGCACTTTGATTATATTCGTATCGCGTGTAGTACGGTGCAATTCAAGATAATATTGAACGAACGAAATGAAACAGGTAGAATCACAAAAATGTTACGTCCGCAATCAATTTTGTTCCGGTACATTGAAACATTCAATGGTCAGCTTTGTGCGATGGCCTAACACGCTGTTTATTACGCTAATTTTTTTCTCAGTTCGAACCATACATCCGACGACGCACGATGCTGCTATTTTCACGAGTTGCGCACGACGTCGCATTCTATCCTTTCGTTAGCAAGTGACCGTGAATGATGAAATATGTAGGTGAGTTGTGATGACGCCTGGCGTGATGTTTATTAGTTTTTACCCGGCCTATCCTATCACTTGCATAATTAACTTCACTTTGGTTACGAGTCATTGACTTCCTCACGGAATGAACGATAAGCACAAGGTTCAGTTAGGACAATCTAATGCACACGTGACTACCAGCGATAGGTTTCTTCGAAGGATAACTTTAATCTTACTGTTGTTTCTTTTTAATTGAACGAACGAACGCGCAAAGCAAACTCAGTGCCAGGTTTCCGAGCTGGTCGCGAAGCAACTGTCGTCCTCCATCCTAATGAACCGCAGCAGCAACGGTGTAGCAGTTTGGCGAGATAGCTGCGCGCATGCGGTAGCTGCTTGCCGCATTACGATAGTGAGAGTGCGATTAGAGTACAGTAAGTGCGCAGTTTTAGCATCACTGCTAGTGTAATTTTACAATCGAGTGTATTAGATTTAATAAAAAATCATACTCAAACTACATGTCCAGTAAAACAAAAACTTATTCTTCAATGTGTAGAAGCGTTGCTTTTGTTATGTGTTTTTGGATATGAAATATACTATCGTATAAATTGGTAGCGCATAGTACCTTGATGTTACTAATGTCTGTCTCCCCACCTTACCACTTTGGCGTATTCTTTTCTTCGCTTTGGCTCGAGTTCAATCAGCTTGCTTTGCACGCAGCATCATTGATAGTTTGCACCCACTCATGGAATCGTTTGGGAATTGCGGATGGAATTTTTACACCTTTTTTTAACTTCAATACATTTTCATTTTTCCAGTTTCCAGAATAGATGTAAGATACTGTTTCTGAAGCACTCATTTGACCATTTTTCACACTTTCTCAACATAGATTCCGTTATTTGTTTTGTTTATGTTGCGACATATGCGCCCAGCTGTTTGTTTCAATGCGGCTCTGCAATTCCAAAAACAAACAACAATCATTTTTATGAGATCATGGCGTGAAACGAACGGATATAATTTTCTTTTTTAGCTTTATCGTTCGTGAAACACCTATTCATCTTCAGTAAATATGAAGATTTTGGAAGAAGTTGTATAGCTCCGTAACTTTGTTGTTCCGTAACTCATTTATTATTTTTCTTATTGGATTAGTGCAGTGGTCGGTAAACTTTGCCACTGAAAGAGCCAAATTATACAAAAATGTTCGTAGAGATCGTCACTAGCCAAAATGTAAAACCAAGAGCAAACATGTGTGAAAATTCTATGAAATATACTTCCGCCGGGTTAAGATCCGCCATCTCTATATCAAAGAGCAGCATGAGGCTCGCGAGCCGTACTTTGCCGCCGATCGCTGATTAGTGTATACTACAGGTATCTTATGGCACGGTCCGTATAGTGTTAACATTTTAAACAACTTTGTATGCCTTGAGTTGTGTTCTTCTACAATTTGGCATAACGTCCTTCGCGGACATTCTGGCCTATACATGCTTTTGAGACCTTTTCAGTACCACGCAGCCGGATAACCAGTCCTTGCTACGAGGGGACGGGTCTATTATTGATTTGGACCCACGGCGGCATGTTGTTAAGGTGAAGTTCCTAGGACTTGACAACTTGAACTCAAGAACAGACAACTTAAGCGTAAAAAGATTGACAATTTAATACATTTTAAACTTATGTTATGCATCATATAAAAGTAAAAAATATTAGATTAAGAACTTTGCAAAATATCAAACAAAATTAGTTTATTGTTTCAATGCATTACGCACTAGTGAAAACCGGGTTTTTGTAGTGAAAATTGAATTGCAACCAACAGGCTCAATGACAATAATGGTCTCGAACTAAAGCATATACAATGCAGCGGCAACATTATTACAGTGTATGAAACTAAAATGAATTAACGGAATGATGATGCAAACCATTACTATGCAATAATTGAATTATTCGTTCCATTGTGTTCTCGTAAATTATGCCATTCTCGAGAGTATGGTCTTATTTTTAGCATGTCACACTGAAACCTTTTTTTTTGCTGGTATCTTTTTTGCTGGTATTAGGAACTATACATTAAGCAATTCCCCCACAGTACAATTGCTACAATAAAAAAATGCTATATTCAACGTTAATACATATTTGAAAAACTATTCGTTTTATATAAATTTATTGCAAGGAGGAAAAGTGTTGTATGATTGTATGAGGTTTAAATGTGTGGTTGGCGAAAGTTTACCCTGCCAATTGCTGTCAGTTCAAGGAGTATCGTATATATGTGTATATATCTACATATGTCGTGTGTAAGTGGGTTGTAGATTTGATGATTGATCTGTTGAATGTAGTGGGTGTGGAATATAAATAGTTGTGTAAGTTTAGTGATTGCAAAAATAAAATGCAAATAAATTAAAATGTAAGCATTCGGTTAATGCAATTTCTCAAAAACTCTCAAAAGTGTGATGTTTTGGTAAGTAAAACCCGGATGGAAAACATGAAAACTGAAATATTCAATTGATATTCAATAATAGAAGTAAAATCGACATTAAAAAAATTATCCAGCACATATTGTGTTAATCTTATTTGTCGTTTTAAAATTACTGCTATTTAGCCTAGTCTCGTCTGCATTTAGACTGCTTAAGTCAGCCGGTCTCGTGGAACAGTCGTCAACTCGTACGACTTAATAGCATGCCCGTCATGGGTGTTCAAGCCCCAAATAGACCGTGCCTCCATTCGTAGGACTGACTATCCTGCTATGGGAGGTAATCTAAAAATCACTGAAAGCCAAGCCCACAAGTGGTACAGGCAGGCCATAACCGACAACGGTTGTTGAGCAAAAAAAAAAAAAAAATACAAAGTAATATGTAACTTGTTTAGTTCACAATCTTTCAAATGCGCTCTACATATTTCCAACATTTTTACATTTTTATAAAAAAATGCTTTAATTGAATCGAGGCAGTAGCAGATTTATTGCATAGCAATTCGTGTCTATGTAGTATTTGTCCAGTGTAAATCCAGTCCAGTGCTCATTAACAAAC
>NC_054085.1:1595976-1665392 GCF_017562075.2 Anopheles merus | reverse complement strand
AAGTTTGTACGAAACTATGCTACAAAAAATCCAACTGCTCCATTTTGTTGACTCGATTTAATCAAATTCGTGACTTTAATGGATCGTTGAGCTAATTATCATCCAATCTCTCGGATGCTACAGCAGGCTGAGGAGCAATGTGTTACTTAAAGCAGAACATGGATAGGATTTGCGTTGTGTACAATTAAAGCGTTGTGCATTAACCAGTTTATCGTAGTATTATGATATCTTTCAGGAACAAGAGGGTTTTTCCTTTTTGTCTTGATTTTAGGTAAAAACTTTTCAATGCTTTTTATAACAAAAAGCTGCAAAGTTTGTTTTGTTTGTTTTTGTGTTGTTTTTTTGTTTTAAATTGAATTCTATTTATGATTTAAAAGTACATATTATTCTTTTTTTCTTTTTTCAATTCCAATCGACCAGAACATCGTTAATAATATGTTTCACATATTAAACTTCAAGTTTAATTAAAGAAATAGTTCCTTAAACATTCAATAAAATCTTTTCAAAGCGTTCTGTTTCAATAAACTTATTACGACTCAGATACTATGATATAATTTATGCAAACCGACGGAAAAAAGCTAAGAATAAAAACACTCGCTCAACCAAAAAAAAATTGCCAAAGATGCTCCGGATGTGAATAACGATTGTTGGGCATAAGTGTACCATTAGTTTGTTTTTATGTGCCTCGTTTTATCGGTTATCTTTGTATCTTACGGCCACAATTAGTAATTATATGTGAAATCGTCGACAGTGGTACTGCAATAGATATAAAGCGAAGTTTGTAAGCGTGCTTGTTAAAAACAATTAAAATTACAAATACCCCCAAACTACAGTCTTTGAAAACTCACAAAACTACAAGTTTTACTGTTGGATGATTTAAACATGGATAATAAGAATGTTTTCGATTTTCTTTCGTTTCATGTTGTATAGAGCTTCAAACATAAAAATATTACACACCACCACCTACAATCATGGAAGGAGCCGGAGGAAGTAGCAACTCTGATCCACGATTTGAGTTTCTGGGATCGTTTGTGCAGAAAACGCTCAAGTTGAAACCAGAAAAATGGCACAGATTAGTTACACTGTACGGATAGTGCTTTTCCCAAAGATTTGAAGCAAACAGTTTCTAAATCGTTTCAATTAATTATTTTCTTTCTTTCTTTGCCATTTTTCCCCTTTGCCACCTGTCTGATTATTCTGTGCAGAGAGGAACACAAGGCAGTTCTGAAAGAGTTTTTTGACAATGCACAAACTGTCGTTATGATTATTATTCTTACACCATCTGCACAATTAATTCCACTTGTGAGTTTTCCAATACAACAACTTAAAAATAAAGGTAAACTTCATCATGCTATTTATAACAATAACATATAACTTTGCAATACCAATGATTTGGATACACTTTTACAGGTGTTTACTTTGTTAAGAAGAACCCAATCGATGTGCCTCGCGATGGCTGCAAAGATGTGCTAGTGGTTGGTGATCTTGCAACGCGAACCATCGACCAGCTGTCCTGTCTGGTCGATGAAGTTTTTGTTCCCCTTCTTTCGAACTCTGACAACCACCTCGGATGGCCTGAAATGGTAGCACAAGACGTACAAAAGCAAGTTCACAGTCTTAAGAGCACGGTTTATCAAGTTCAGGGTCAAGTTAGTGGACAGACCGTTCTACCAATGCCCGTGGGAGTTGATAAATGTGTGCAGACGGCCAAAGAACTGGTTGTCAACTCGGAATGTTCGATTAATCTTTATCTGAAGAGCGCAATCGAAGGTGTTGTTATAAAATGGGCCACACAAGTAAATGATGTCATGCTGGAGTCTAGTGCAAATGCATTCAATGGCGGTCAAAATCCTGTTCCCTCTGTCGGTAATATTACTTTTACATAAATTACATGCATTTATTACAGAAAAAAACTTCTCTCAAACAATTTTACATTCCCTTTGCGTATAATATTAATACATTACAGAAATAACTTTTGGAACAATCGTCTTAAAAATCTGACATACATTTACGAGCAACTACGCCACGAACGTATTCGCAGCATGGCACTAATTCTAGAATACACAGATAGTGCATACTATCCCTGCTTTAAAACACTCTTCAAGAACGTTGTAACAGGTTAGTCCTGTATTGCGTACTGATGTCTGCTTTCTAAAATATATTTCATTTATTTACTACATCCTCTACTTTGCTGTCGATCTTTCTTGTATAGCTTTGGCTGAGGCACGTGATATAACACTTTATTTGAACCCTCTCACGAGACACTTCCAGCAACTGGAAGACACTGAGTTTTCAGAGTGCAAAGTTTTGTTAAAACCACTGCTGCACGTCGTTTGTTTGATTTGGTCTAATTCTCTATATTATTGTCATTCTGCAAAATTGATTGGTAAGTTCTACTAGCGATTGGTAAGCAGTTTTTTGTCAAGACGTTTTCAATTATTTTATTCTAAAACAGTACTCCTTCGTCAAATATGTAATTTAATCATACAGCAGGTAAGATAAATGTCGCTTCGATTCGATGGCACGACTATTTTGACTATTTCATTTGCATCTCTTATAGGCCAAACGCTTTTTGGATCCATCCTCTATCTTTCATACTGATATCGACGAGGCCATGCAGAGAATATCCCTGTCGATACAAATTCTTAAATATTTTCGCACAGTATACGATGAATATAAGGATAACATTGCACCCTTCTTTCAGGAACGTCCCGTGGTAAACTGGACATTCCATCCTAATGCCGTGTTCGAACGATATAATGCTTTCCTTGATCGATTATTCACCATTCAATGGTTTTTCAATACCGTCATTGAATTTCTCAAACTGGAGAAAGTTGAAATCGGTGGACTTAAAGGACGGGCGTTAAGTGCCCGAATTACAGGTGTATCTGTAGAGTTCAATCAGTGTTTTTCACTATTTGCTTCGAAAACCTACGACGTTCTCGATCCCGACGATCCTACGTTCAAGGAAGATTTTCTAAAGTTCCAGGATCGTATCCTTGAGCTTGATCTCAAGCTTGCTGCAATCCTATGCCAAGCTTTTGACGATTGTCACAACTTGGAAAGTGTATTTAAGGTAAGTTGTTAAAATTATTACGTTCCAAATGTAACATTGCTTCTTTTTGCAGCTAATTAGTATCGTTGGAACTGTGTTGGATCGACCAAAAATTAAAGAAGAGTTCACCAACAAATACAGACAAATTTTGGTAATGATTGATGAAGAGCTCAGCACGTGTGAAAATATTTTGCTCAGCAGATGGAACACTACCGCAAAGAAGGATACATTTTCGTTGATCGTAGTGCACCGCCGGTTACTGCTGCTCTTCGTTGGGTGTTGCAGCTCACGAATCGGATCACTTCCCCCATCAAACAATTCCAAACATTGCAGCATCCGTAAGTCTAACGCCTTTAATTCGTACTGTGAAAGATATATTATAATCATATTTGTTTTCCATTTTTAACACCCATCTTCCTTTCCTCTGCAGAGTCGTGCAATCCGACGAAGGTGCAGCGCTGATTGCTCGTTTTGATGTGCTGATTGCTAAGCTGAAAGAGTTTGAACGATCCATTTTCGATGGCTGGGCAAAGGAGGTGCCTGAAACTATAGAAGCACATCTAGACACGCCATTGATTATACGGAAGAAAAACTCTCCCGAGCTTCTGCTTAACTTTAGCCCACAGCTGTTCGCTATCCTGAGGGAAGTGCATTACCTACGGCTAATGGAAAAGGAAGACATCCCACCGAGAGGCCTTGAGTTTTCGGACAGAAGTGAAATCTATCGATCCTACACGCTTAACCTGGAAAAAACCGTCGATTGGTATAACAAGATACGTAAAAATTGCACCAAAGTTGAACTAGAGTTGATCAAGGGTGAAATCGAACACATCGATGCTCTGTTGGAGCGGGCGATTCACGAACTTACCTGGAACTCGGAAGACATTCAAGACTACATGATGCAAATACGCGACCCGGTCGAGCAGTTGCAAAAGCGAATGCAAAGCATTCAAAACAATTTACAGGATATTCGCACCACCATGTCTGCCTGGGCAAAGCTACCTTTGTTTGAGCGGAAAGACTCTAAGAAGGACACGGTACTGTGCTTGGAGGAGCGTAACGATCGTAAAACTAAACGCTACGCAGAATTGGAGGCGGCGGCAGTCAAGGTTCATCAGCTGCTTGACATGAACTTGAAATTGTTCGGAATGGAGGATGACCAGGAAGATCCCAACTGGGTTGAATATGTGAAATTTGTTGATAACATAGTGTACGAAAATTTACTCTTCATGATTGGCATTAGCATTGGCTATCTGGCCGAAAATATGGACGTAGGTAACAATCTTGCACCGCTGTTTGAATCACGCTTAGAGCTACTAGAGCCCCAACTAGTGTTTGTACCTTCACTGAATCCAAATGATATTAATGGGTTTACTGCACTGCTAGCTGGGCTAGTTAACGATATAACGTACATGTCTTCGCTGATTCCGCGTTTGCTTAAAACGGCCAACAAAACATACGAACAGATCATCACTAAGAACAACGATATACAGGAGATGAAAGTGGAAATTTTGCAAGGCGTTGATAAAGTGATACAAGAAGCAGCCGAGTTTTGCGGAGACTTTGAGCGCTACTCCTACCTCTGGCTGGAGGATCGCGAGTACAGCATGGAAACATTCCTCGCGTATGGCCGCCAGTTGGAAGCGGATGAGATTGAGCTGATCATCAATAAAGATCCGGATGCGCCCAAGCCGTGCCCGCCAACAATTGAAGCCTTCCGAGAGCAAATTGATCACTACGAGTCCCTCTACCAGGAAATAGAAAAAATTGAATCTTTCCAAATATTTAACTCATGGTTTCAAGTGGACGTGCGTCCTTTCCGGCAGTCTCTGATGAATATCGTGCGCAAGTGGGGCAACATGTTCAAAGAACATTTGGTAAACAACGTTACCCATAGCCTCACCGATCTTGGAAACTTTATTCGCAAGGCAGACGAAGGGTTGCTTCAGATCGTGAAAGAAGGTGACTATGAAGGATTGGTTAACATCATGGCCTATCTATTGCACGTTAAGGAGCGAACTGCAACTACGGATGAAATGTTTGAACCGATGAAAGACACCATCGAGCTGCTCAAGTACTATGATATGGATATTCCAGAAGAGGTTAACGTGTACCTTCAGGAACTGCCGGAGCAGTGGGCTAACACGAAGAAAATTGCACTCACCGTCAAGCAGCAGGTAGCGCCACTGCAAGCTAATGAGGTCGTCGGCATACGAAATCGGATTGCCATGTTCGATGTTCATATTACCGTTTTTCGTGATGTGTTTCGTACATATGAATTTTTCAAATACGATTGCCTAGAACCGTACATTCTTCTCGATCGTATCGATGGCGATGTCAATCGGTTGGAAAAAGATATGTCAGACATACAGGAATCGGGTAGCTTGTTTGAAGTATCTGTGCCAGAGTTTAAGTTGCTTCGCCAGTGTCGCAAGGAAATGAAAATGCTCAAGGTGGGTGAAATCAAAATGATTACGCTTGTTGCTGCCAATCGCTGCCAACTTCACCCCTTTATTCTTTACCCTCACCTACAGCAATTGTGGGACTATGTATTCATCGTCCGTACCAGCATTGAGGATTGGAAAACGACTCCTTGGCGAAAAGTGGACGTGGAAAACATGGACATTGAGTGCAAAAAGTTTGCCAAGGATATTCGCCTCCTCGACAAGGAAATGCGCCCCTGGGATACATACATTACACTTGAATCGACGGTCAAGAACATGCTCACTTCGTTGCGTGCCGTCGGCGAGCTACAAAATCCCGCCATCCGTGAGCGGCATTGGAATCAACTGATGTCCTCCACAAAGGTTACTACTACAATTCACTATGGAAAAATGGTGTTAATTATTTGATACCGATCAATGGGTTTAATTTTTTTATTTTAAAATTGCATATTAAACCATTTGTGTGTTCTTTTCCTTTTCAACAAGCGAGCCAAGTGCGATGTTTCAATCAAAAGTCAACCACATTTAAATCATAATGTTGATGCATGCCGTTACCGTATCGTAAAATATCATAAATCTAATAATAGAAAACTGAAACGTCTACAGGCTCTTTATTACAATGTGCTGATCGAAGATTATAACGATCATGAACTAAAACAAAAAGCATGCAAAGCGAAACCATAACACCTTTACTACTTACCACTGCATGGTTACTGATTGCTGTACTAAAAATTGGTACCATTTTTGCTTATAGCACAAACACTCGTAGTTCGCTTTTGATTGAAACACCGATTATGCTCGCACAAGTGCACCGCTATAAAGCAATTTCCAAGCAATTCGCGTTTCTAATTTTGATTCTTTTTACTGTGATTCAATGTTTCTATTTTTTATTTCAACGTTGAATGTGAGTATGTACTAATTATTCGGGATTGCTTTGTAAATAACGGTGTTACACTATTTACCTTTCCGCTAATCCAGCCACATTACACAAACGTCATAATGTGTACCCTGTATATACACAAATATTAATTGTTCTGTACATATCGTTGCTTGTATTCCAGAGTTTAGCAAATCTTCCACCTGAAATTACAGTAAGTTTCCTAGCGATGTATATAAGCTTCCAAAAGCTGTCTTACTTTTTTCTGTGTTACATTAATGCAACTGTATTGCCCCGCCGTTGCTAATAAATCCACTGATATAATTGTACCTTTGAACTCAACATACACACGACAGGTAACATTCATCATGGACAAAAACACAACCCTTTCTGATCTGCTAGCATTGAATCTACACGAATGTGAAGAAGAGGTGAAAAATATCGTCGACAAGGCTGTAAAAGAAATGTCGATGGAGAAAATTCTACGTGACCTACATTCTGTGTGGAATGGTAGTCCAAATACCAAAATGATGGAATTTGAATATGAAACTCATCTTCGAACCGGTTCCACCTTGCTAAAAGCATCCGAGGAGTTGATCGAAACGCTAGAGGAAAATCAGGTAATGATCTCATTTATATGTTGCTTCCAGACTTTTGGCTATTAACCAATATCTTATGATACACAGGTTGTGCTACAGAATTTAATTACATCTAAATTCATTGCACACTTCTTAGAGGAGGTGTCCGAGTGGCAGAAGAAGTTAACAACCGCTGATCAAGTCATTACGGTATGGTTTGAGGTACAGCGTACCTGGGCCCATCTCGAATCAATCTTTATGAGCTCGGATGACATTCGAATGCAACTACCAGTCGATTCAGAACGTTTCGACAATATCGACGCAGAGTTTAAGATAATGATGGAGGAGATGGCTAAAAACTCCAACGTCATTCATGCTACCAACCGGGAGGGATTGGTCGACAAACTAGACAACCTGCAGAGTCAGCTGGCATTGTGCGAGAAAGCGCTGGCCGAGTACCTGGAAACGAAGCGACTTTACTTTCCTCGATTTTATTTTGTGTCAGCTGCCGATCTGTTGGACATTCTCAGCAACGGTAATCGACCGGAAGTCGTGTGCAAACATTTGACCAAATTGTTCGATTCGATAGCTAAGCTCAAGCTAGAGCCCAACGATGATGGTCACAGCAAGAAAGCATTGGGAATGATTGCAAAAGATACTGAATATGTTAAATTTTTCGAGTTCTGTAACTGCACGGGAGCTGTAAGTGCATATACGGCTGTGTACATTTACTTACCTTACTTAACGATTGGTTTGGGTTTATGTATATGTGTTTTTAGGTGGAAGTGTGGCTAAATCGAATCCAGATTGCGATGAGAACATCGTTGCGCAACTACATTGCGGAAGCCGTGGTAGCTTATGAAGAAAAGCAACGCGAGCACTGGTTGTTCGATTACCCAGCTCAGGTATCACTGTGCGGCACACAAATCTGGTGGTCAACGGAAGTAAACATTGCCTTCAGTCGACTCGAGGAAGGATACGATAATGCTATCAAGGATTACTACAAGAAGCAAATCTCTCAACTCAGCACACTCATTACGCTTTTGCTCGGAGAGCTTACGAGAGGCGATCGGCAAAAAATTATGACCATCTGCACCATCGACGTCCATTCACGGGACGTTGTTAGCAAGCTGATTCAATCAAAGGTGGAATTTGCGTCCGCGTTTCAGTGGCAATCGCAGCTGCGACACCGTTGGGACGACATGGAAAAAGATTGTTTCGCTAACATTTGTGATGCACAGTTCTGCTACAGCCACGAATATCTGGGCAATACTCCACGTTTAGTGATCACCCCGTTGACCGATCGCTGCTACATTACGTTGACCCAGTCGCTGCATCTGGTAATGGGAGGTGGTCCAGCTGGCCCTGCTGGTACGGGGAAAACGGAAACAACCAAGGATCTTGGACGAGCTCTTGGAATCATGGTGTACGTGTTCAACTGCTCCGAGCAGATGGACTACAAATCGTGCGGAAACATCTACAAAGGACTAGCCCAAACCGGTGCCTGGGGTTGTTTCGATGAATTCAACCGAATTTCGGTAGAAGTGTTATCAGTCGTTGCGGTACAGGTGAAATCCGTGCAGGATGCCATTCGGGACAAAAAGTCCAAGTTTGACTTTATGGGAGAGTTCATCGCCTGCGTTCCAACCGTTGGTATCTTTATTACCATGAACCCAGGTTATGCTGGCCGAACTGAGCTGCCGGAAAATTTAAAGGCCCTATTTCGGTAAGTTTTGCAGTGTGGTAAGTCGAAATTGTAAGCTATTTTGTTGTAAATAATTTTTCAGCCCATGTGCTATGGTTGTCCCTGATTTCGAGCTTATCTGCGAAATTATGTTGGTTGCTGAAGGTTTCCAAGATGCCAGAGTACTAGCACGGAAGTTTATCACGCTGTACACGCTGTGCAAAGAGTTACTCTCCAAGCAGGATCATTACGATTGGGGTCTACGTGCAATCAAATCTGTTCTAGTGGTTGCTGGTTCCTTGAAAGTAAGTAATGTTTTGCATTCTACACTACTATGTGCAATCAACAGCTCATGGTCATGTTTAATCGTTCTACTACATGTATACTTTTAGCGCGGTGATCCTGGTCGACCGGAGGAGGAAGTGCTGATGCGAGCTCTTCGTGACTTCAACATTCCCAAAATCGTGACTGACGATATGCCTGTGTTTATGGGTTTGATCGGTGATCTGTTCCCAGCGCTGGACGTACCAAGAAAGCGCGATTTGGAATTTGAGAAAACCGTCAAACAGGCTACGCTAGATCTGGCCTTACAGCCGGAAGATAATTTCATACTGAAGGTTGTTCAGCTGGAAGAACTGTTAGAAGTCCGCCATTCCGTCTTTATTGTCGGCAATGCGGGCACGGGCAAGACACAAGTTTGGAAGACACTCTACAAAACTTACCAAAATGTTAAGAAAAAACCACTATTCAACGATCTTAATCCAAAGGCAGTAACGAATGACGAACTGTTCGGTATCATTAATCCCGCAACGCGCGAATGGAAGGATGGCTTGTTTTCGGTCATCATGCGTGACCAGGCATCGCTCAGTGGGGACAATCCTAAATGGATCATCTTGGACGGTGATATTGATCCCATGTGGATCGAGAGTCTCAATACCGTTATGGACGACAACAAGGTGCTGACGCTTGCCTCGAACGAGCGCATTGCGCTCACACCCTACATGCGGTTGATCTTTGAAATTTCAAACCTTCGCACCGCCACCCCGGCCACGGTATCGAGAGCGGGCATTCTCTACATTAACCCACAGGATCTTGGATGGAATCCGTGAGAACTAAATGCTTTTAGTAGGCCGGCTGTAGTTCGGGGGCTGTGCAGCCTCCCTTGCTACATCCCCCGATCGATAGTACCGGCGTACTAAAACGAGTGTACCATACATGTGTACTTTCAGGTATGTTACAAGTTGGATTGAAACGAGGACCATTCCTGCGGAAAAATCCAACCTGGTCATTCTCTTCGACAAGTACATCCCAGCGTGCCTGGACAATATTCGAACGCGCTTCAAAAAAATCACACCCGTTGCCGAGATGGCCCACATACAAATGCTGTGTCACTTATTGGAGTGTTTACTGATACCAACCAATACTCCAGCAGATTGTCCCAAGGAGTGGCATGACCTATATTTTGTGTTCTCGTGCGTTTGGGCATTCGGTTCGGCTATGTTTCAGGATGCGGCCATTGATTACCGCATCGAGTTTAGCAAATGGTGGGTAAACGAGTTCAAAACCGTCAAGTTCCCACCGAATGGAACCGTGTTCGATTACTTCATCGACACGGAAACGAAACAGTGGACCCCCTGGACGGAGATTCTACCCAAGTTCGAGATGGACTGTGATCAGCCCTTACAGGCGGTTCTGGTGCATACCTCCGAGTCAATTCGATTGCGTTTCTTCCTCGACCTGCTTATGGACAGGGCGCATCCGGTGATGCTCGTTGGCATTGCCGGCTGCGGGAAGACCGTCGTGGTGAACGAGAAGCTTGGCAGCCTCTCGGAGAACTACGCCATTGCGAACATTCCGTTCAATTTTTACACCTCCTCGGAGATGCTGCAGAAAGTGATGGAGAAACCATTGGAGAAGAAAGCTGGACGGAACTATGGTCCGCCCGGTAGCAAGACTCTAATTTACTTCATCGACGATATGAACATGCCGGAAGTAGACGCTTACGGCACTGTCCAGCCGCACACGCTGATTCGACAACATCTCGACTACAACCATTGGTACGATCGGAACAAGCTAACGCTCAAAGACATCCACAATTGTCAGTACGTATCCTGCATGAACCCTACTTCCGGCAGTTTCACCATCAATCCCCGGCTACAGCGACACTTTTGCGTGTTCGCGGTCAGCTTCCCCGGTTCCGACGCCGTTACAACGATCTATCATTCGATTTTAGTTCAGCATTTTACGAATGCTGAGCAAAAGTTCAACATAGCCGTCACGAAAATATCACAAAATATTGTCGCAGCAAGTTTGGCATTACACACTAAAGTGGCACAAGTGTTTTTACCGACGGCCATCAAGTTTCACTATGTCTTCAATCTGCGCGACTTGACGAACGTGTTTCAGGTTAGAATACTTGATTGCTCATGCATTCGTCCGCTGTTTACTATTTTGCGCGGGAGCACGAGCAAACGATCGAACTGATTTTATTGGATTTTTTTCTATCCCTCACAACGCCTACCTTCCATTCGCTGCAACTGCCTTGGAACACGGATTCTCTCCTTTCTGGCTCATCCTATCATAGGGGCTGCTATTTAGCACCAATGATTGTTTGGTTTCGTCGAGCGATTTCATCCGACTGTGGCTTCATGAGACCCAACGCGTGTATGGCGACAAATTGCTAGACGACAAAGATATTGACAGTTTCACCAAAATGCAAAACGATCTCGTTAAAAAATCCTTCGAAGAGATCGACGAATCGATCGTCTTCGATAAGCCCAATATTTACTGCCACTTTGCTGGCGGTATTGGTGAACCTAAGTACATGCCCATTACCGACTGGGGCGTGCTGACTAAGCTTCTGCAGGAAGCGATGATGTCGTACAACGATCTCATTTCGGCCATGAACTTGGTGCTCTTTGAAGACGCCATGATGCACGTGTGCAGGTAGGATATACTTGGCGAATTACACGAATGTGTGTGAAGCGGTAACGGGAGTATCGGATCGGTATCACCGTTTATGTTCCGGGCAGCTCCTTTACCTACTCACACAGCAGCATGAGCTTTTAGAACCCATTTATATCAACCCACAGGCTATAACGATTTTATTCTCATACCCAGAATCAACCGAATATTGGAGTCGCCTAGAGGTAGCGCCCTGCTGGTTGGTGTTGGTGGCAGTGGCAAACAATCCCTGAGTCGATTGGCCGCCTTCATCTCCAGTTTGGAAGTTGCTCAAATTCAACTAAAAAAAGGCTACAGTGTCCTCGATTTAAAGGTTTGCTAAAATCTACTAATCCTACAGCTACCCCAACTTCCTTTTGATAAAGCAGTTGGTAAAAAACGCGATTTCAGATAACGGGCGTTTTGGTTTTTGGACATTTGTCCCGTTTGAACATATACTGCAGTGCTATCAAAGGAAGTTCTTTGTTTTTTTTTTTATTATTTCACAACAGTTTAACATGCATCATCCTGTTTGCTCTTTCCTTTCCGGATTCTTTCCAGAACGAGCTGTCGGGACTGTATCTGAAAGCAGGAATGAAAAATGTCGGCATTATGTTCCTCATGACAGACGCACAGATATCGAACGAGATCTTCCTAGTCATAATCAATGATTTGCTTTCTTCGGGTGAAATACCGGATCTGTTCCCGGACGACGAGGTAGAAAACATCATATCCGGCGTGCGAAACGAAGTCAAGGGTGCTGGATTGGTGGATTCGCGCGAAAACTGTTGGAAGTTCTTCATCGATCGCGTGCGACGACAGCTGAAAGTGGTGCTTTGCTTCTCGCCGGTCGGAGTTACCCTCCGTGTACGTTCACGCAAATTCCCCGCCATCATCACGTGCACTCAGATCAACTGGTTCCACGAATGGCCACAGGAAGCCTTAATGTCGGTGTCGTTGAGGTTCTTACAGGAGTTGACAGTTTTACCTGTTGAGTGCAGGGATTCGATTGCACGCTTTATGGCGTACGTACATACCTCCGTCAATTCGATGTCGAAGGTCTACCTTCAGAACGAGCGGCGGTACAACTATACCACGCCCAAGTCATACCTGGAGCAGATCAGCCTGTACGACAAACTGCTCAAAGAAAAGCATGGCGAGTTGCGCAAAAAAGTTGAACGTCTGGAGAATGGTTTGGAGAAGCTAAGAAACACCGCTGACCAAGTGGCGGCCCTCAAGCAGAAGTTAGCCGTCCAGGAGATTGAGTTGAAAGAGAAAAATGATGCAGCCGACGCGTTGATCGAAATTGTCGGCATAGAGACGGAAAAGGTGCAGACGGAGAAAGCGATCGCTGACGAAGAGGAACAGAAGGTGGCTATCATCGCTGAAGAGGTCGCCAAAAAGCAACGTGATTGTGAGGAAGATTTAGTCAAAGCTGAACCAGCTTTGCTAGCAGCTCAGGAAGCCTTAAACACGCTCAACAAGGCCAACCTGACTGAGCTGAAATCGTTCGGTTCCCCGCCGGGTGTGGTGACGAATGTCACCGCCGCTGTCATGGTATTGTTGGCACCAAATGGGAAAATCCCTAAGGATCGGAGCTGGAAAGCAGCAAAAATAACGATGGCTAAGGTTGATACGTTCTTAGATGCGTTGATCAACTACGATAAGGAACATATACATCCGGAAATCATAAAGGCTATTCAGCCGTATTTAAAAGATTCCGAATTTGAGCCCGACTTTGTACGTTCCAAATCTGCTGCTGCAGCCGGCCTTTGTGCCTGGGTTATCAACATTATCAAATTTTACGACGTTTATTGCGATGTGGAGCCAAAGCGACGGGCTTTGGCGGCTGCGAACGCTGAGCTTACGGCTTCACAGGAAAAATTGGCCAACATAAAGAGAAAAGTTGCTGTAAGTATCACCGCTCCGGAAAGATGCATCGCCACTGTTTTTTTTTTTTTACTCTTTTCCGATTATTTTCTGTACAGTCCCTCGAGGAGCAACTGGCAAAACTAACAGCCGACTTCGAGAAAGCAACTGCTGATAAATTACGCTGTCAGCAGGAAGCCGATGCCACACAAGCCACTATCCAGCTAGCAAACCGGCTTGTCGGAGGGTTGGCTAGTGAAAATGTTCGTTGGGCTGAAGCAGTTGCAGAGTAAGCTTTAAATACTGCTTTTTTGGCATAACATGTAGTGAGTGATTACTTTTTCTCCCAAATGACAGGTTCATGCAACAAGCCACTACGCTCCCGGGAGACATTTTACTCGTAACGGCCTTTATTTCCTATGTCGGTTGTTTCACCAAGCAATTCCGACTGGACATGATGAATAAGATGTGGCTCCCGTTCTTGCGAGCACTGGAACCACCCGTTCCCATTACCGACAGTCTTGATCCGTTGCGTTTGCTCACTGATGACACTCAAATCGCTACATGGCAAAATGAAGGACTCCCAAGCGATCGGATGTCGATTGAAAACGCCACTATTTTGAGCAACTCGGACCGCTGGCCATTGATGATCGATCCACAGTTACAGGGTATCAAATGGATCAAGCAAAAGTATGGCGATGTGTTGAAAGTTATACGCTTAGGTTCGAAGGGATACCTGGAGGTACTAGAAAAAGCGCTTGCCAAAGGCAGTACGGTATTGATTGAAAACATCAGCGAAAATGTTGATCCAGTGCTGGACTCTTTGCTTGGACGCAATCTCATCAAAAAGGGACGGTAAGCCATTTCAACGCAACTACGAAAACGATTTAAGTTCAAGTTTATCTTAAATTACAGTGCGATCAAAATCGGAGACAAAGAGGTCGAGTACAATCACAAATTTAGACTTATCCTGCACACTAAATTGGCTAATCCGCATTACAAGCCGGAGATGCAAGCGCAAACTACTTTGATCAACTTTACCGTCACCAGAGACGGCCTAGAGGATCAGCTGTTGGCAGAGGTGGTTAAGGCCGAACGACCTGACCTGGAGGAATTGAAGGCAGATCTAACCAAGCAACAGAATGACTTTAAAATTATGCTCAAACGGCTAGAGGACGATTTGCTATCGCGTTTGTCATCGGCCGGCGGTAACATTCTTGGCGACACTGCGCTGGTGGAAAATCTCGAGACGACCAAGAAGACGGCAGCAGAAATTGAGGAGAAAGTGTCTGAAGCCAAAGTCACCTCCAAGGAGATCGACGAAGCGCGTGAACACTACCGACCGGCAGCGGCCCGGGCCAGCTTGTTGTACTTCATTCTAAATGATCTGAACACCATCAATCCCATTTACCAGTTTTCGCTCAAAGCATTCAGTGTTGTGTTTCAAAAGGCCATTTCAAAAGCGGACTCAGCGGAGGAAGTGCCAGTGCGTGTGCGAAATTTGATCGATTGTATTTCCTTCTCCGTGTTTCAGTACACTACGCGCGGGTTGTTCGAATGTGACAAGTTGATTTTCATGTCCCAGATGACATTTCAGGTGAGCAAAGTATAGAGTTACTCGATGCATGTATCAACGAGCTTCCTTCACATTCGCTTACAGATTCTACTGATAAACGAGGAAATTACCCCAGCTGAGTTGGACTTCCTGCTGCGTTTTCCGATCAAACCGCATGTGACATCGCCGGTGGATTTTCTTACAAATACTGCCTGGGGAGGGATTTGCAGTTTGGCATCAAAGGATGAATTTAGAAATCTCGATCGTGATATTGAAACATCCTCCAAGCGCTGGAAAAAACTCATCGAATCGGAATGTCCGGAAAAGGAAAAGTTCCCCCAAGAGTGGAAGAACAAAACTGCACTTCAGCGCTTGTGTATGATGCGCGCCTTGCGTCCAGATCGCATGACCTATGCCATGACGTAAGTACCGATACAGTAGATATGCTTTTGATCTCATTTTGGGTAATTTGCTACTTTCAGAGATTTCATTGAGGAAAAACTCGGAGCAAGATACGTGGAGAATCGAACGATGGAGTTTGCCAAATCGTTCGAAGAAACCAGCCCTTCGACACCGATATTCTTCATCCTGTCTCCCGGCGTTAATCCTCTCAAGGATGTAGAAACGCTGGGGAAACAATTGGGCTATTCGGCGGATAATGGTAACTTCTATAATGTATCGCTAGGTCAGGGCCAGGAAGTGGTAGCCGAGTCCGCTATGGACAAAGCAGCATCTTCCGGTCACTGGGTTATTTTGCAAAACATTCATCTGGTTAAAAAGTGGCTGCCAGCGTTAGAAAAGAAGCTGGAGTTTTATTCCGAAGGATCGCACGATAACTATCGTGTGTTTATGAGTGCGGAGCCGGCTGCTACAGCATCGGCTCACATCATTCCGCAGGGTATTCTGGAGTCGTCGATTAAAATCACCAACGAACCGCCAACCGGAATGCAGGCAAACATACACAAAGCTCTGGACAACTTTACACAGGAAACACTCGAAATGTGTGGCAAGGAGGCAGAATTTAAAGTGATCTTGTTTTCTCTCTGCTACTTCCACGCAGTCGTTGCGGAGAGACGCAAGTTTGGACCGCAAGGATGGAACAAAATTTATCCCTTCAATGTAGGTGATCTTAACATCTCGGTGTCCGTGCTCTACAACTACCTAGAGGCTAACACCAAAGTACCCTGGGAGGATCTGCGCTACCTGTTCGGAGAAATCATGTACGGTGGGCATATCACGGACGATTGGGATCGGCGCACGTGTATTACATATCTGGAGGAGCTGATGCAGCCAGATCTGGTCGATGGAGAGCTGTTCCTGGCGCCGGGATTCGCCGCACCTCCCAACACTGACTATGCCGGTTACCATGCGTACATCGACGAAGCTATGCCTCCGGAATCACCTTATCTCTATGGGCTTCATCCTAATGCAGAAATCGGCTTCCTAACTACCACGTCGGAGAACCTCTTCCGCACGGTGTTTGAGATGCAGCCCCGTGACGCAGGATCGGGATCCGGCACCACCGTTACCCGGGAAGACAAAGTGAAACAGGTGCTGGATGAAATCATGGAGAAGCTACCGGAAGAATTTAACATGGCGGAAATCATGGGCAAAGTTGAAGAGCGCACGCCTTACGTAATCGTAGCATTTCAAGAGTGCGAACGTATGAACTACCTTACCGGTGAGATAAAGAGAAGCTTGAAAGAACTTGACCTTGGTATGAAGGGCGAACTCACCATCACGTCCGATATGGAAGAACTGGAGAATTCTCTCTTCCTTGATCAGGTGCCTGCCGTATGGGCTTCTCGTGCTTATCCTTCGCTGTTAGGCCTCACCGGGTGGTTCGTGGATTTGCTACTTCGTTTGCGTGAGCTGGAAACCTGGTCGGCGGACTTTGTGGTACGTACTGCAACAGCTGAGCGTACATGTTTCTCGCCATCCTTCCCTAAAACTGATCGACTCTTTTCACACCTATTCTCCAGCTGCCCATTTCGGTATGGTTGGCCGGATTTTTTAATCCCCAGTCACTGTTAACAGCCATCATGCAGTCGACGGCCCGTAAGAACGAACTACCGCTAGACAAGATGTGCCTGCACTGTGACGTGACCAAAAAGCAAAAGGACGACTTCTCTGCCGGTCCTCGCGAAGGCGCGTACGTTCATGGTATATTTATGGAGGGTGCTCGGTGGGACGTACAGCAGAGCATTATTATGGAATCGAAATTGAAGGAACTGTATCCCCAAATGCCGGTCATAAACATTAGGGTAATGTTGCTAGGGAAGCGTAACGCAGCGATTTGTTTCAGCTTCCCTTTCCATTATATTTTTAGACACATTTCTCACCTTTCTATTGTTGTGTGTGTGTTTTTTTTTTTTTTGCTTTCTATCAATCAGGCACTCACCCAGGACAAACAGGATCTACGTAACATGTATGAATGTCCGGTCTACAAAACCAGGACACGTGGCCCAACGTACATTTGGACGTTTAACCTTAAAACCAAGGACAAACCAGCCAAATGGACCCTCGCTGGAGTTGCTTTACTGTTACAAGTTTAATTGTGTGATTGCGTTGTTGTACTATATTTTAAAAACGGTTTTCTGTGTACTTTTTTGCACCTGTAGCAATTGTTTGGCGTTTTCTTTGTGACATATAAATAATCAATAACTAGGAATAGTAATTATTAATACTTTATCAATAAATTAGAGCACCTACAGCACTGAACCAAATAACATCTTATTATTATTATATATTATCCAATATGGAGTTTTATGAGCAATTTACAACATTTTATTTTAAGATACAATTATAGAGTTTTAAATGGTCAAAATATGCAATGCAGGTACTTTGCAAACATTAATTTGGAATGATTCCCTCTCAAGTTCAATTCAAGCTAAAATTTAATTTATATATTTGACTGTAGGAAGAAAAACACATTATCTACATTATGAGTAAATGATGATTATGAATCATTATTATTAGGAATTATTGACCGCCTTCAAGAACATTTTTTTATAATAATTAATAATTTATTAATGTATTAATTTATTAATTTTTTAATTTATTTATTTATGTATTTGTTTATTTATTTATTTACTTAACAGACGTACCTATTGGTCTAATTGGTCAAACGGACCTAATGGTCAAACGCATTCATGCATTATTAAACCCTCGTTTTTCTTTCAATTTACGATTTGTGAATGTCATAAAATTTTATACAGTTACTTCTAATAACCAAAAGTCTAGATAAAAAAAATCTAACTTTGACATTATTACATTCCATATGAAGAAATAATATTCTGAACATTTGTTAAAAATTACAGTGTTCCGTCTACAATTAGAAATATTGAGTTTATTTATGGCAATTCTATGATTATAACCTTTCAATACACAGGGTAATCAGTCCTACATATGGAAGGGCATGGTTCGTATGGAACCCATGACGGGTATGTTGTAAAGTCGTAGGTGTTAACGACTGTATCACAGAACTGGCTCTAAGATCGATATGTTACTTCGAATTTGGCAAGAGCGCTTTCTTTTCAAACTGTTTTATATATTTTTACCCAGTGTGACTATTTTTCTGATCTTCAAAAGCACGCAACTGAGCTATGCGTATACCATACTAACTTGGTAACGTTTTACATGCTGCCGTTTGCGCAAATTATATTGTGCATATTTGTCGAAGCTTTTTTGTGTATTATTTACAATCTTTCGAATATCTGTCATATTTTTTGATAATCTTAATGTACTAAAGAAAAATACTTTCTCAGTAATTGACTATTGTCCCAAATGAGTGGTTGTGACGTCGTGAAACATGATTCGTTAGATTCAATATTCTGTTGAATGAAACACCACAAAAAGGACACTTGTTTGACTTCTCTCTCGTATACCTCTGTGACTGCATATTTAACTCATAATCAGGGGGAAATTTTCGCAGACATGGAGATTGAGGCGATGGAAAAAGTTACGTTTAGTGAAAAAATATCTAATAAAATATATCACACTTGAACATGACGGAGTTTATACTGTGTTTTACACCATCACGCTCTGTACATAAACCGTACGCGGCAAATCACTTGTCTTATAAAATATAAAATTCAAACGATGCTTATTTCACGAGACTAAAGTTTTACAACGACATTTTCGTTAAAGTAGCTTGTGCAATGAAACGGTTGGAAAGACAAATGTTTTGACATGTGATACGCAAAGTAATTGGGGTTTTGCCCCAATATGGCACACCGCTTTTACCAAGACATTTTCTAGGTTTGTTTTTCTAACCCATTTCCGGTAGAGGCAAATTCGGTGAAAGGCAAGGAATTACCTTCTAGCCTTTGAAACCCATATGAAGCGAAGTAATGTATGGTAATACTAGAACTATTTGAAGGCATCCAGTGCAATTGCTTGAAGTCTTGCAAGCAAATATTTAGTATATGTTAATGTTAATGTTAATCTAAATTACCACGCTTGAAAACTGCATCGTGAGCTACAATTCGACGCACAATACTTCCAGTCCATGGTGTAGGGCAATTGAAAATGATTAGATTCAAAATAATTACAACGAACACATTCAAACTTTGTTGTTATCTTCATTAGTTTAAATTGGAAAGTTGTTTGATATTTCTCTGAGCTATTTCCATCTCGCTCGTTCGATTTGAATTTTTTGTTTTATCCAACAATTCAATGTTGATTTCATCATACAACTTTTTACGTTGTTAATAGTGAGGAACTTTTCCTGGGATCAAAAACCGATTTTCATGAGCTCGCCAACGCTCCAAATCGGTGCGATTTTTTTTTGAGGGTTTTTGAGGGTTCAAGATGGCCGCCAAAAAGATCGCGTCGGTGTGCGATTGTGTTGATGGACAAAATTAAATGGCCAAAAAAATAAATACACTCCACCACTCCTCCACCTCCCCCTCATTGATCCCACGGGGTTCTATATTTCATGTGGGTGCCATATTAGCATCTGCGCTCCGCCGGCTCACTTACTCATACATGTTCCACTATCGCATCAGCAGATCCGGTGGTGACTTGATGGTTACAAAGCTATATCAAACAAGCGTAGGTGTAGGTGGAACTCAAATAAGTAAAAAAATATGTGAACAAGTTTCATGCATGATCGCCATTAGTGTTGTGCACTAAGAGCAAGAGGTACTACGGAGGGCTCCAATCTTTAAATTGAGAGCTCTGAGCTTTCCCTTTTTTCATTCGATGTGGCTCTTTGCTCACCTCTTATCTAGAACTTTATTCACTAGACATGCAATTTGCAACGTGCATATTCTTTACTCTCATTCTAACGAACGATAACGGTCAAAATATGGACACACTCTCACCAATCAACCAATGTGATAATACGCTGTATCAAAGATAACGGTATAATCATCAATAACTAGTCAATACTTGAGAGCAGAGAGCCAAGCGCGTGTATCTTAGTTCGTATTAATCGCAATCCCGCTGAGGGAATTTTTCTATCAGCGTTCCGCTCTGATCTACGTCGCAACGCTTTCAAAACACACTACACCATCAGTTCCCAGCATCGCTATACGTTTCGTCGATCACATATTGTATTCTCCGCTGCATCATCAATACCACACTCTACCATCAGTGTCGCAATCTTCGCTCAGTTTCGCGCTTCAAAACGACCCGTTGGTGCAGTGAGTTTGGGTCGGGAATTGAACCTACCATGACCCGTCCCGACTCGAATTCGCTGCACCAACGGGACGGAGTCGCTATTGCACCTACTGAACCTACTTGTACCTTTCGTGTCGACCCGAACTACTCCGGGTCGCTTATGGATGACTCCGACCCGGTAGGTTCGGGTCGACCCGCACATTACTAGTACATAGCATCGCTATCATGTGTCTTCTTGTGGCATGTGTCCAAAATGCGTTAGACATTTTTACTAGTGAGGCATTTTCCAGATCATCTTCCTATGGAGGCAAGGTCAGGAGGATACGATAACTGGAACATGTAAAACAGCCAGAATGGAGAATGATTTGAATCCTGACCGTGCCAGCACGACAAACTCAGCCGGGAGCAGTCCACATAAAAAAGAAGATCAAGCAAACATGTAATCAAACGAATGCACACTTATATATTAGTGATGGGCGTTTCGGAGGGTACCAACGGCTTCGGAGCTGGCTCCGCTCCAACGGCTCCGGAGCCGGCTCCGCTCCGACGGCTCCGGAGCCGACTCCACACCAACTAACGGCTCTGCACTCACGGCTCCGTTCCAACGGCTGCGGACCCGGCTTCGGGCCCACCGTTCCGGAGCCGGCGACCAATCAACGGCTCCAGACCAACGGCTCCGAACTAACGGTTCAATAGAGACATCATTGTATGATAGCGTAATAAAAAAAACGAATATATCTTCTCGCACGTGTGGAAACCAATACACGATGTGATTGCAGTATTGACATGCATGACGTTGTGTAGCATTCGTTGGTCTCGCCTTTCTTAACAATATTCAAAAGTCATCGATGTTTTTTTTTTTTTTTTTGATAAATTCTTTTAAACATGACCACCTCCGCTATTTTCGGATTTCCTCGATTGAAACTTCATTGAAAAAGTTATTTTGGTCCTTTGTGTTAAAACCGTTGTGAGCCGTTTTGCCCATCACTATTATATATAACTTTACATCTCGCCCCACACATAACAATACTTACGGAATATATTGGGCATGGTTCTTCCCCGATCGGTTGCTTAGCTGCATTTCATTGATCTGCATATACGTGCATGAGGGCGTGGGATGGGAGATCATTGAAGATCTGAAAAAAATGGTTTTATTAATTAATTTTAATGTTAAAAACTGAACACACTTGTGCACAAAACCACCAAGTTTGTTTACATTTTCCATACGTCCACAAGCACGAAAGAGATGGCATAACACAACGAGCGAGAACATACACACATCGGTATATGATGTGCGTAAATTGTCACCAACACAACGAAAAGCATATGGACAAAGGTGGACGAAGTATATGAAGTGAAGTGGGAGAGGGCTCACTTCGAAACGAGCACTGTAGTCAAGTAAAAAAACGGGTTGAGAAAATGAGCGAGATGGAGCGATTCTTCAACGTCAATAACTATCGCCATGTTGTACGGGAAAATGCCGACTGTGTTTCATTTGACATATGTCTTTGAGTTCAGCAAACAGGAACTTTTCTAGGGTGGAAAATTAATACTTTTTCATGTCCAAAAGTAAACCCAAAGATCCGTGCAAACCGGCTGCCTGCAAAATTCAAACCTGTCTGAGAGGTAAGTCGTCGTAGCATTAATTTCGCGATATTATGAGAAGTAATGCTTACGTAACATGAATTTTCTCCCGGGTCCCTAGAACACAACTACGACGAGGTAAAGTGCTACGATGTCATCGATGATATGCGGCAATGCTGCCTAAAGTGGCACAAGGTATCACTTTGCTGTTCCGGGATTCAACTAGATCGTGATTACAAAGCCGAAAAGGAAAGCATTCTACAGGAGCGAGAAGCAACCAGCAAGGGAAATGCACCCTGACCCGAGACGACCGCTTCGAGTCCCAAAACGAAACTGGTTCCAAAGAAATCCCCGTACGTTCAGTTCCCTCCTAACCGGCACCGCCCTACTGATATTCTTTTCCAAACCTCTATACGACGCGTTTATTGCCGATCCCGTACCGGGTGCATTGCCGCCACGCGAAATTCGTTCGATACGCATTGGACCGAAGTAGGCAGTGTAGGAGAATCGCAGTGTTGTTAGTTCCTTTTGCCGTACGGTGCTTCGCAATGGAATCAGTGAAACGGGCCAACCAGCGGCTTCGCAGTTATCCGCTGTTAATGGCCAAGTGCTCAGTTGCCGCTGCCGCGTACGCTACATGCGTGACAACCGATCTTAATGTAGCGCATCGTTCATGCGATAAAGAATTTAACAACTTCAAAGAGTGCATGAGGAAAGCCGCTATCGAAATGAAAACAAAGCTGTAGAAAGTTGACTTGTGTGAACGAAGCTAACAAACGTAGAAATTAGTTTAGATAACGAATGCCGCAAACACTAACCTAGGGGATAGTTTCATAAACACACCACCAACTGTGAAGTGCGCATAAAAATGTCATTCAAAAAGCATCTCATTATCAGTACGCTGATACGTGTTTTCCTCATATACTACGGCGAGGTGCAGGACAGTTTATCCGACGTGCAATATACAGATGTGGACTACCGCGTGGTCACTGACGGTGCCAACCATGTGCTGGCTCTGGGATCTCCGTTCAAAAGACACACCTATCGGTATACGCCGCTGCTAGCCTACCTGGTGTTGCCAAACTTGCTGGTGCACCCGAGCTTTGGAAAGTTCATTTTTTCCCTCTTTGACATCCTAATTGGCGTGCTGATCAAGTGGATCCTGCTGAATTGCTACCGCAGCAACAAAATATCGATCGAAACGAAGCTGCTCAAGCTGGAAACCCTGAACAATCGGAACAAGTATTTGATTAAGCGAAAAAATGAAATTCTAAACAGCAACAACGAAGCGCTGCCTCCTAAGTACATCCGGATGGCCGAAATCAGTGCCTACTGCTGGCTGTACAACCCGCTCACCATGATCATTGCAACACGCGGTAATGGCGATTGCGTATCATGCTCGCTAGTTCTTCTGTCGATCTACTTTCTGCTTAAGAATGAACAAACCATTGTGCAATACTTTGTCGCCGGGTTGTTTCTCGGCCTATCAATTCATTTCCGACTCTATCCCATCGGGTTCTGCTTAGCCTTCTATCTTGCCACACAGAACCGAACGCTGGAAAAATGGAACGAGATCGTCCGCAGCATTCTAAAACCAAATGCAAAACAAATTGCACTCGTATTGGGAACAGTTGTTGCCTTGGGTTCTACAACCGCCTTATTCTATTGGCTGTACGGATATCAATTCATTTACGAATCAATGCTCTACCATCTGGTGCGGAAGGACACGAGACACAACTTTTCACTCTACTTCTATCTGCAATATCTTAGTTCCACGTTCGACGTCACTGTGCTCGAGAAGGTTCTCACCTTTCTACCACAGCTTATACTTATCCTGATGCTAACCGTGCGATACGGGCAACATCGACAGACGCTGGCATTCGGACTGTTTGCCATCGCCTTTGTAATGGTCACGTACAATCCGGTCGTTACATCGCAGTACTTCGTCTGGTTTCTGTCCCTGCTGCCTCTGTGTGTGAAAAACTTCCGTAACATCGGCATCCGCAAAGCAGTTTTCATTCCAGTGATGTGGTTTATTTCGCAGGGTGGATGGCTTTTACCCGCCTATCTACTGGAGTTCAAAGGCTGGAACACGTTCGAATTCATTTGGATACAGAGCATCGTTTTCTTCTTCTCTAACGTACTGATTCTGCAGATGCTTATTAGTAACTATGATATTGCGTACAATTACAAAATAGATTAAACCGCCTACCGCTTGATCAGTCAGTGTAAATAAAATTTTGTATTTCTACGTACTAATTTGCATTTTGTTAGTTTAAAATTAGTTACATTTAGTGTTTGATGACTCGTGGGCATGGCGCATGTTCAATGAGTGCAAATGATGCATCTGCTTCGATATGGTGATGTGATTGTTTACCGTTTCCCTAATGGCCCATGTAACATAAAATCTTGCTCGTTCTTAAATTTTACTTTATCGGATGGACACACAATGTATAATTATGTAATGTAAAATTCTAAAAATTGACTAGCATACGACATGTTTCCACAAAGCATCTATGTCGATAATTTTAGCGATACAAACTAAGCTGCTCTTTCAAATCGTCCTCGTTGATATTGGAACTATCGGCTTGCTTTTTCAAAAGCTCAAATATAGCAGCCAGCTGCGCTCGTTCAATTCTGAAACAATTGATACGATTGATAAATAATTAATCTGCACGGAGACTACTGGCTGCAATCTATTTACTCTTTTTCCGCTTGCCGTTGTTCTTCAGTTAGAGACTTTTCAATCGATTTAAGTTTAGCAGACTTCAGTTGTCCCAAGGATTCGATGTGCAGTCTTCGGGTTCTTTCATTTTCCTCCTCCAGTTCGCTGTCGGGTTCGTCCGCTGCATCATCGGTCTGCTTGTTGGCTTTCTGTGAAAGTTGCAACAAATTTACAACCAATTATTCGCCTTGTTATTTCCACGGCACGAAAGAACCTTAAATATATTTGGATTTTTTATCGCTTACCGATTTTGAAGAATGGTTGTTTTCGTTTTTCTCCGGCTGCTCGTCGCGGTCAAGTGTGGCCGAACATCCCGTAAAACCAAAATAGGCAGTCAACAGTACAACACAAATAGAAATCACCATGCTAAAGATGTAGAAAGGTGAAAGATTTCTTGCGTAAATTAGTAAGTTTTCAACGTAATTCATGTTTTCCCGATCACTTTCGATTGCAAGAGCAACAAAACAATAAACAAAGATTTCTGGACAGTCGTTTGACAAGTCGAAGCACAGTGAGATTTCGTTCAATGTTTCCGTGCAAACGGACATAAATTGGAAATTCATGTCGGAAATCAAATCTGCTGGCCGTACACGGAATAAGGGCGGTGGCAACGCTAATCGGATGCGATTTTGTCGGACGAGATTTATATGGGATTTGACAGATAACGTCGGACGACGAAATCGCACGTCCGACGTTATCTGTCAAATCCCATATAAATTACGTCCGATAAAATCGCATCCGATGAGCGTTGCCACCGCCCTAAGCCCTACTTTATATTTGTACTAAAAATTGTTATACAGGCGTCCCCCGAGTTACGACGATTCGCAGATACGACGATTTTGATTTTGACAGTAAAAGTTGTCATCGAGAAGAATTTGATGTATATTTTTGAATTTCTGAGCTGATAACCGTTACACACAAATTTCCAAAGATTCCACAACTACCCCATATTGAATATCTATATCGTGTACACGACTTTTTGTGTAAAATTAATACATTATCGAACATTGTTTCAAATAAAAAACACGATATCATAGATTTCGACTCTTCAACTTCGGTTATTTACTTTACATTGAGAGATATTCGACTTACGCCTTACGTTGAGACTTTTTTCCGGTCCCAAATACAGTCGTATCTCGGGGGACACCTGTACATGTGCCAGAACAATATCAAAAACGACCGTTTCACACATTTGTATTATTGAGCAGGAGTTCATTTATCCAGCAAACATAGACCATTTATGTCTTTCTTGGACACCATTTCACTTTTGTTACTCTCTATCTTTACAAAAACTGATACCATATTCTAGTAGAAACTGATAAGTAGATTTGAATATCACACATTTGTCGAAAAAAAAACTAGAAACATTTTTCGGATTTTATAAACTGCTCAAGACCCATTTTGGTTAACACTCTTGTAAGCTTTAGCCGCTCGTTTGCTATTCTCTGTTTGATTAAACAACAAATTTGTATCTATGACGCACTAAAAATCGCAATTCATATCTCTACCGTGGCGACTAAATAATCGTAAACAAAGCTGTTCGTGTTGCCATTATTGCTTACTTCATTCGATGCCTTTAAAAATTGTTGGCTTATTGTTCTGCCTCGTTTGTTACTATCGGAAGACGAACGGGGTCCGTGTCGGAAAACACTGAGCTGTAGGAGTTATTTCTAAACTCGTAATCAATTTTAAGCTGCTTTTCTTCGCCGAAGCATGGATCATAGAATCCGGGCAATTCGCTCTGCAATAGTAAACAAAAATAATTACACAACATTGAACAGTATATTTTTTGCTTTTGTTTGCTTTGAGTCGACCTTACCTTGCTAGATGAATACAAAGTCAATTGCGAATCTTTCACCAAACACTGCAAAGGAATTCGAACATCAATCACTAGCGGATTCTGGTGCACAAATCCCATATCGTCTGCCTCTTCTAATGACACGTTTTCAGCGTCCGAAAATTTGCCATACAATGCAGACACGATAATCAAACCTTGCCGTTTTAGTTCGTCTTTGCGAATGCGCTCAAACAATGCACCCATCAGGGAAATGGCCGATTCTGCCTCCCTTCGCTTTTCCGCCATCCGAGCACTGTTCGTCTCTTTCACCCTTTCAATGTTTTTCTGCTTCGTTGCCTCATTCATTGGATCGAAGAGCATCTTTTTCAGAACAAAATACGTTACCAGCGGTGTTACAGTAGCGTAAAACACGGCAGCGGGAATAATTTCTTCGCAAAGGTGGATGGGAAAAAGATACGTTTGCGTAGAACGAACGACCCTAGAGTGGAAATGAAAAAAACGCACCCACAGTTTTTTAGTGTTCAGTAGAATAGTGCCGAATATTAATAAAAGGGACGTACTTAATTTTAAGCGTCACACCGGATGGAACACCAACGCATACGGTCGCCGATACCGAACTGTACTTGGATACTTTCTTTTCTGCGCCGCATTCAGATAAGAAGCCAAATGTTCCGCCTCTGAAATTATAAAAAAAACATCATTGTTAGAATGTTGCAATACCACACCATACATCATCACACAGTAAAACGCACTTTAGTGCCACTCTCAGCTTTAGTCCTTGTTCTAAAAGTTTTCTCGTGTAAGCGGCAGCTATGTAGCAGTGAGGAATACCCAGCGTAATTGTTACATTGCAATGATACTTTTCCGTGTTCCTTTCCACGACGGTTGACATAGAGCTTTGCAGGCCAGCATTATACGTTAGATACCCCAAGGTGTTCTTATCGAGCTGAATAGCCATAGCTACAACGAAAGTAAGCATTCTTAGCGGGCTCAAATCAACTCATATTCAACGAGACACAAATATACTTACTCCCGCTCAATCCTGGTATGATAGCGTTCGGTCGAAAATGGAACGTTGTTCCACCGGTAAGGAATATTCTATTGGTTAGGTTTCGTGAGCCCTTCGCACCCAACACTGGCCCATTGCCTGCGCCACAATCAACTTCGAACCATCCCTTGTTGATCAATCTTTTCCCAGACAGCAGGAAATTCCCACTACCCACGCCATTCTGCAGGTGGAGACTTCCGGATAACGTTGCAATCTCTGTTCGCGATAATGGAGCCTCGATCGATTGGGACATACTCATGCCGGATACCTCGATCGACGGTAGCAATCCTGTATCGTAGTATTCATCATCGTAGCGACTAAAAAAGTCGGTCGCATTGATATGCACCGAAATGTTTCCCCTCGGGTTCGTTTTCTGCTGCAGCCGGCGTTCCTCACGTTCTTGAGCTAGCCGTTCGTATTCTTCACGAATTTCATTCGGCGTTTTCGTTCGATGCACAATTTCCCATCCCTCGGTTTCGAGACCTTTAACGCCGAGCGAGTCATAGATGGCACGTTGGTGTGGGTCGGACAATACTTCATATGCCTTTTTGGTCCGATTGAACATGAGTTCGGCTTTCTGCTTGTTTTCGCCATTACCGTGTTTGTCGGGATGGAAAATTTTGCTCAAATTACGATACGCTTTACTTATTTCCTCTTGCGTAGCCTGCAATCAAAGCAAAAGGAACATGCCGGGTAGGTTAGTTTGTTGATGTAATCGGATGCCCGGATGACGATACACCGCACGTTGATGCAAAGAAACGCTTGAATAATAGAAACAAACTTACACTCCGAGGTAAATTTAGGGTGGCATAGTAATCTTCCTCCACATAATCCAAATCTTCATTATCATCCATTGTAAATAGGTAGAATTACGAGCAATTGGAAAAATACTTGTAAACAATGTGACGGGGGTAAGTTTCGAAGGAAAACAGCTGCTGACGAAGTTTCACGAAAGCACCACCAGTGTGGCCAGATTATTTTGGCGGTTTTCGGAAGGCGCATCAAAATTTTATCGGTAGGGTAACTGTACCAGTTTTCGGCAGTGTACCTATTTTCGGCAGGGTAGCTTAACCTTTAACCTTTAAGTTGGCAACCGGATACCCGGGTATTTTTTTCAACTTCGAACTGCAATAACTTTTGATTCATTGCTTTTATTGACCTGAAATTTTTCGTAGCCTCCCAACTTTTAAGTTATGATTTTTTGGTGCAAAAGTTGTAATTTTAAACAGCCTGTAAGTATTTTATTTTTATTTTTTTTTAACTTTACCACGTAAGTTGGCAACCAGCATACCCGGGTATTCCATACATTTTGTATGGAGAATGACGTTTCTCTTCTTCCTCTTTTCGTATTGTGCTTATTTTTAATCAAATTCAGGCGATTCCAAATTTCAATTTGACCGTTATTTTTATAATAAAATTCAAAAAATTAATGAATAAATAAAGTAGAAGAGAATATATGGTCGGCATTACTTGCTTACAGCATTAAAATATAGAAAGCATTGTTTACCTATGAAAATCGTTAATTTTTTGCATAAAAACGTGTGGAATACCCGGGTATGCCGGTTGCCAACTTACGTGTGTAAATCTGGTTGCCAACTCTACGGTTAAGTTGGCAACCGGATACCCGGGTATTTTTTTCAACTTCGAACTGCAATAACTTTTGATTCATTGCTTTTATTGACCTGAAATTTTTCGTAGCCTCCCAACTTTTAAGTTATGATTTTTTGGTGCAAAAGTTGTAATTTTAAACAGCCTGTAAGTATTTTATTTTTATTTTTTTTTAACTTTACCACGTAAGTTGGCAACCAGCATACCCGGGTATTCCATACATTTTGTATGGAGAATGACGTTTCTCTTCTTCCTCTTTTCGTATTGTGCTTATTTTTTAATCAAATTCAGGCGATTCCAAATTTCAATTTGACCGTTATTTTTATAATAAAATTCAAAAAATTAATGAATAAATAAAGTAGAAGAGAATATATGGTCGGCATTACTTGCTTACAGCATTAAAATATAGAAAGCATTGTTTACCTATGAAAATCGTTAATTTTTTGCATAAAAACGTGTGGAATACCCGGGTATGCCGGTTGCCAACTTACGTGTGTAAATCTGGTTGCCAACTCTACGGCTAAAACGTGAAATTCTGCACAAATGCGATAAAATTTTTCACAACACAACACAATTTTGTAGTGAAAGTGTACTTATTTGTTATTCACATACAGAGTTTCATACCATTTCATTACGTATTTTTTCAAAATATCAAATAAATTGAAACTGGTACAGTTATCCTAGGTTAAAACTCGAAACTTAAGTGAGTTAAAAGAAGTAAAAGCGAAAGAAGTGTTAAGCGGCGGGGGGGCTGCTAATGCGCAAAATGAAAGTTCTATCTCACGAGAACATGCATCCTTTATCTAGGATAAGGATTAGATTTGGTTCAGCGATTACACAAATGAAGGTTTTTCTGAAGTTTCGATCTGAAAATTGTACTAGGAATTCCAAGTCAAAGAAGGACTAAGATGCTATTTTTTTCTCAGTGGTGGCAACCTAAGTAGCCTTAAGAAACTTTATTATTTACAGTGTTTTAAAGCCTTTAATATTCAAATAGAGTTTCTTAAGAGAATGTGATATTTTTCAGCGTTACAGCCCAAGCGCCACAGATTAAGCTTAAACGACTGGAAAATAGAATATCCATAGAAAAAAAATGAAAGCTCCACAGCTTCATTGGTTTGATCAATAGATGGCGTATTACAACTCATCATTATATTGCTATCCTTTTCTTGCAATGTGTTTCGACAAGTTGCATTTTATTATGACCTATATAGCCTTCTAACTTTCTGAGCAAAAATCTATATATATGGTCGTGTGGTTAGATACGTGGGTATCAATACCAATGACCGTTGCTCAAATCTCACTTGCTTCAGTGCTGGTGGTTTTCGTTGGAGTTTAGTATTTAAACAATCGTATCGCCGTTCTAGTTCTAGCGATGCATAACTTCAATGCGAAACCATACAACAGTACAGAGGAAATGAGAAAGCTCTCCTCCAAGCGATGAAGCTCAACTGGTTGGGGTATCCCACCAACAGATAGCGCCACCAGCTTTTTTTGCTATTTTTAGAATGCATGAGTCGTTTGGCGTCTGCTATATTCTATATTCCGTTTAGGTAGAGAACTTGAGTCGTTTAGAAGCCGTTTAGTGGTCGTTTAGTGGATTTGTGGCACTTGGGAGCATAACGACGTATTCCGTTACGCTGTTTTTTTCGAGTCGGGCCAATGTAACACACAGTGTTTTTCAAATTTTATCTACATCAGTTTCATTGTTTCAATATTCAGTTTGATTGTTTCAATATTCAGTTTCATTGTTTCAATAATAATATATTATTTTGTTTTTATTCTTAGTTGTGTAAGAATGCGTGAAAATAAATTCCCAACAAAATATGTGTATGTATAACAGTACGTAAAATATGTTTTTCTTTTTTTCCTTCACTTGAATCTACGGTGAAAATAAAAAAATGAAAATATTTTTTTAAAAATATTATATGCAATGAGTTTGATGGAGGATATGCTAATGAGATAAATATGCATACAAATATTTATGTGCAAAATAATATGCTCTTGATGACGATATTTTTTGAGACATACTGTACATGGTCACGTATATGGCGCGTCCATTTCTTATGTCAAAAAGTTCGTCAAGCTTCGTGTGTATTGTGTGGAGATAATAACAAAACCAAGCGTCTGCGACAATTCCTATCAGCCATTGTTAAATTTGTGTATCATCATGCTTTTACAACAGGTCAGTGTATCGATATTATCAATCTTTTCACATGAGGTACATAAGTTTTATATTTCAGCAGCATTTTCGATTCGAATAGCGTTTGGACATCATGTTTTCCGTCCACGGCTGCAGCTAACATCCATGCTAAATTAATGGAAAAAACCCATGGAATGAAAGAAACTTATGTGATACAGTGACAATATGCACTGACAAAACTTTTATGAAATGTTGAATCAAAGTATTTGTTGTGAATTTATGCATTTATTCAATAAAATAATAACACCTATTGTTGTAACTTAACGAAGATATAGAAAATGCATATAGAAAGAGAAAGAGCAATACAACCATCCCTGTCGATATTTTCGTTAAATTTGATCTTTTTCGTTGAAAATACCGGCTAAATTTTAAATTTTAACGAAACATTGACGAAGCCAGGAAAGCGTTATGCAGTGTTTTAAGCCCTGGAATTACTGCTGTATGGAAAGCTAAAAGTAATACTTTTAGGCATACTTTTAAAGGTTTCTTAACAGGATTGTGCTACTTGGGAAGTTCTTTTTCTCGGGGTTCCACGCGACCGCTTAGGGCCGCAGCAGTGCTCCATTCGATACGATTTTATCGTACGTGCTGTCATTTGATTTTCGCTGGATTATTTAAATTGATTTGATTGTTTGGCTGAGTTTTATAGTTCAATCAAGGACCGTAAAGATATCAGGTCAAGTTATAAGCCCGTTTTGACAGCTAGGTGGAAAAAGAATCGACGAAGAAAACTGACAGTTAGTTTTCCGCGTTTGGGGAACGCAAGATCTATTAAGGAGAACAGGTCGATGCAAAGCCCGTTGCTAGGTTGCCATTTTCAGGTCGCTTTTGACAGTTTCATGAAAAAGTGTTTACAAACAAACGGCTAATAGTTAACGCGGAAAAGTGGACGATTTTACTATTAGGAAGATTATATTGGTTAAATTTCTTGCGGTCAATCACTTCTGGAGAATAAAGGAGAAGTAATTGCAGTCTACTCTGTGTTCAGAAACGTTGATAACCTTTTTCATTGTTTGCCATTCCGTGACCACACACCACTACCGTTTGCAACGGTCCTGCTGGAAAAACGAAATGTTTAACATGTTCAACTGGGTTAAAGAAGTCCTTTTTACTTTCAATTGAACACTGAGAGTAAAATGAAACATCCAATCGACACACATTGGTACAATATGCATACCGTCATTTACTTATAACCCGGCTACGAATGATAAATGACCCAAGTGCCACAAATCCACTAAACGACCACTAAACGGCTTCTAAACGCCTCAAATTCTCTACCTAAACGGAATATAGAAAGACTTCGTTTAGCAGACGGCAAACGACTCATGCATTCTAAAAATAGCAAAAAAGCTGGTGGCGCCATCTGTTTGTGGGATACCCAACCTGTGGAGCTTCCTCGCTTGGAGGAGAGCTTTCTCATTTCCTCTGTACTGTTGTATGGTTTCGCATTGAAGTTATGCATCGCTAGAACTAGAACGGCGATACGATTGTTTAAATACTAAACTCCAACGGAAACTACCAGTACTGAAGCAAGTGAGATTTGAGTAATGGTCGTTGGTGTTGATACCCACGTATCTGACCACACGACCATTCATATAGATTTTTGCTCAGAAAGTTAGAAGGCTTTATAGGTCATTATAAGATGAAACTTGTCGAAACACATTGCAAGAAAAGGATAGCAATATAATGATGAGTATTACAATACGCCATCTATTGATCAAACCAATGAAGCTGTGAAGCTTTCATTTTTTTCCTATGGATATTTAATTTTCCAGTCGTTTAAGCTTAATCTGTGGCGCTTGGGGAGATCCTTGGATTGTATCAGTCATGTAATATTCTAATTGGATTCTAATTCTTCAAATATTCTAACAAGAATTGAATGTAAAATGCTGAACAAAACTCTCATTCACTTCATACCAACGTCCATCGCTAAACATAAACAATGTTCACTTTAACTGTCAAAATTTTTCCATGGCTTTCTGTCAATTTACTCTAAGCGCTTCGACCTGTTCTCTTTCAAGGACCTTGGGCGAACGCTTCAAGTTCTCCAAGTAAAATTTCCATTTTAAATCACGGGCTGTGTTCTAATAAACTAAAATATTCACCCAAATTGATCTCCACCAAATATTGACCATGCAAAACGTAAACAATCCATCAATACATATACAAGCGGAAAACCATCTGTCAAAATCAGAGCACAGGGGGGGGGATCGCCAAAAGCGCTATAACTACACCTCATTATACATTCCACCTTGAGTTCAATGATTAAAAAAATTGAGATTTTTTCCTTCAAACCCTAGATACATCGGTATTTCTGGTCACTTTGCCCACAGGTCAAGGCGAGCTTTTTGACGGCCACTGTCGCAAAACCGTCGCAAAACGTCAAAACCGACGTCACAAGTACTTAAAACCGACGTCGCCAGCGAGGGAAACTGGAAACGATTTGGAGGCGCTGGTCAAGGTGTGTTTATTTAGAAGGTGAATTATTAGCGCATTTGCCGGGCGCCATCGTTGAGTATTGTTATGTCGAATCGCATACAATTTTCTATACCCCCCTCCAACCCTTCACGATTTTAATACCGGAGCACGCAGTATTGTTGTGTCAAGTCGTGAAATGTCAATTTGCTCTGAAGCACTTCACCTCCTAATATCCATACACCTTGGGCGCTGGTGACGGTCGGTTTTGACGTTTTGCGACGGTTTTTGACCTTTCGTGCGAGCTTTTGCCCTGCGGGCCACTGTGGCCAGATTATATTGGCAGATTTCGGCAGGAGCACTGTTGAGAACGCAACAATTTAAATTTAATGAATTATTTTAACGATCAATTTCGTTTTAAGCTTTAACCGCCGACAGCGAGATTTGGCAGCTGTCAGTTGTTATGTTGCACTCCGTGTTATGCTGTGTGGAGTCCTGCGGTATGAATAGCGATCCTTGAAACAGCATCCCAAGCGCCACAGATTAAGCTTAAACGACTGAAAAATCAAATATCTGTGATTTTCGGTAGGATAAATGGAAAATCGGTAGTTTTACCACCGACAAACCGACGTGACACTGGTGTTACAAAAGTGTCCCACACGAAAGTACTGTCATTTACCAGTAAGGCGAACACTTCTGTCAAAGTAAGCTCTGTTCACTGCTGCTTCGATGTAAACAACTTTTCTAAATACAAATTGCGAAGGAAATGTGAGGCACGATTTTGTGAGAATTATTGGACAAAACACTGGGTGTTTTTTCCAATAATTCTTACAAAATCTTGCCTCACACTTCCTTCGTAATTTAACACTTCGCTTACTTTGACAGAAGTGTTCGCCTCACTGGTAAATGACAGTACTTTCGTGTGGGACACTTTTGTAATACCAGTGTCATGTCGGTTTGTCGGTGGTTTTACGGCGGTCATTTGTGAATCGGTAGACATATAAAAAATCGGTAGTGTTGACGCCGTCAACTGTCAATTCAGATGCAAAGCCTCCCTGCACGGGTCATGCGATAGAGGGCGCTGCCGGTCGCTTCGAAATCAATCGGTTTATCGAAAACCGATCAGCGACGGCACGAACCGAAGCCCTAAGGGGGAATGACTGGCGCAGCAGGATGACGAGCAGATTCCTTCGCGCACCCGAGCATACGCACGTGATTTTTTAGCGCCACCTTGCGAAATATTAATAAATTATACACATTTCTAATTTCGGCTAAAAAACGTTTTTATTGATCTCTGGGTAGAAAGAATCGGTTGCTTCGCAACAGGTAGGAATACAGATAAATCGGTATTTCTGGTCACCCTGAGCACCACTTGGGATCATACATTTTTATACCTGCTATCCATCTAAGGCCAAAAATACACGAACCGGAATTTCGCGGCCGCGAAATTCCGCTTGCTGAAAAATGTTTGGATATGACAGTTCGGGAAAGTTGCCGTTGACACTTTGTACATGGGTTTGACAGCAGGCGGAATTCCGCGGCCGCGAAATTCCGGTCCGTGTATTTTCGGCCTAAAACAGCGGTCGGCAAAGTCCGGCCCAAAGTGGGTAGAAAGGAGGTGTCGTCATTTAGAACAATTGGGCATCGAGGCTTTAGAAAAAAGCACAAAACTAGGATCGACGGCAGTTGTCAAATGCGACGAATGTTGCTGGTATTTAGATATGATATATGAATTGTTTTCGTTTAATACACATTTTTTTTAGCATTTAAAATTCGTATTTTGCATCCACACTCCATAAATCGACATTTTACACGTTATAATGTAGCTGCTGCCTGTAAACAAATATCGACGGCTGTTGTCAAACTGAATCTCAAAATGGCAACATGCCAAACGCTAAAAAGACACCTCCTCTATATTCCACCTTGGTCCGGCCCGCGGGCCAAATGCGGCCCGCCACAACATTCTATCCGGCCCGCGAAAGGTTTTGACTGATTTTGAAAGATGGGAAGAAACTATTCGTATACAAATTACTAAATATCTTTTAGAATAGCATTTTATGCCATCGAGCTCTTTCAATTTTAATTAAAGCACTATGGAATGGCAGGCCTTGACCGTCAACGGTTGTTGGAATGACGGATCGTTCGGTATGTTTGAACTCAAGATCAATATCCCCGTAACTTTTACAAGAAAAAATGCCTTTTTTCGGCTAGCTGTAGAAAAAAACTATGAGAGACAATTTCTTTACATGTACATCATTTGAAAGGTAGTTATTTAAGCTTACTTGCACAAATTTATCTCAGACTTTGCGAGTTGCCTTTCGTCAGTTATCCCGAATTTTCACCATGATGAACGAAGGCATCCTAAGTTTTCTCGAAAAAATTTTTAGAGAAAAGCTTTTCCATCATGTTGGTCCAGAAAAAATCGATGGAACACATGTGACGGATGTTGTACCAGTTTGCGGACTAAGGTGTCATATCCAATTTCTGCTAAAATTAACCTAAAATGAAAGCAGTGAGTTTTGGCGTCATTGTTTGCCGCTGCGAAGCCAGAGGACGCGATTTTTGCTTCCTGATATATATGTAGCAGCCCACTGTGCAGTTCGCGTGGCTCGTACGCAGAGTACGAGCTGTCATCAAGAGCTGTCAGAATTCCGTGGCGTGAACGACCATTCTGTTTGGCGCCCATTTTGAGAGCAGACCGATTTGGAAAAGTAAAAATAAAGAAAATTGAACAAAACGCTAAAGTGGTGACCCCGACGTGATCCGTCAATATTTTTCACAATTACGAACGAATTCAAACAATGGAGAACGAGAACGCAACTGTACCGTGTGCTCAGCATGTTTATGCTGGTGAAAGTGTAGCATCATCATCATCATCATCCGCGGCTGTTGCAGCAATTGCTACCCCGCGTCTTAACCCACCAGTTATGGCCGACACCAACATTGACGCATATTTTATGTCCCTCGAGTTTTGGTTTGCTGCATCTGGAATCACCGCCCAACATGACTCTCAACGGTACAATATCGTCATGGCCCAGGTTCCCCCGCAGAAACTTGGTGAACTTCGCACAATTGTCGAGAATACTCCAACTAGTGGAAAATACCCATATATCAAATCAAAGTTGACGGAACATTTCGCTGACAGCCAGCAGCGGCGTTTGCATCGTGTGTTGTCTGAAATGCCCCTTGGAGATTTAAAGCCTAGCCATCTTTTTAACGAGATGAAGCGAGTTGCCGGCGATTCTCTAGGGGACACCTTGCTGCTAGACTTATGGGCAGCTCGACTTCCTGCTCATGCCCAAGCAGCAGTAATTGCTTCGCGTGGTGATGCCGCTGACAAGACGACTATAGCTGATGCTATTGTCGAATCTATGAGCTTACGAAATATTAGCTCTATCGGTCAGGAAACAACTACAACTGCTCTCAATGTAACATCGAGTGATCAACAGATTCAGGATCTTAAATTGGCAATCGACGCATTATCGAAACGATTTGACAAGATCCATCCTAATAACCCCCAAGGTCGATCCCGTTCTCGCGCACGTAGTACGGATGCTGATCGCGCTAGAGACACATCAAATGGGCCATGCTGGTATCATCGTACTTACGGAAGTAATGCTAGAGTATGTCGCGCACCTTGCTCTGTAGGTAATTGGCCTTCTTCCAGCCAGCAATGACGCCACTCTGCTGATGCTGTGGAGGAAAATGGCGAACTTTCCTCGGCAGCCACAATCTGTCGACTGAAAATTGCAGATTGTTCTACTAATATGCAATTTCTTATCGATACTGGAGCGGATGTTTCCGTCGTTCCAAAAGGATTAAAATCAGCCAGAGTAAAGCCTTCGTCTATCCAATTGTTCGCCGCTAATGGAACTGCTATTGAAGTATACGGTGAAGTGTTACTGAAAGTAAACCTCGGCCTCCGTCGTGAATTTGTGTGGTCGTTTCTCATTGCTGATGTCTCAACGGGTATCATCGGAGCAGATTTTTTACGGAAGTTTGATCTTCTTATTGACTTAAAACGTGGCCGCCTCATAGACAACACTACCAATTTAGAGTCACGTGGTTTTCTTACCAGAGATATTGACATTTCGGTGAAAACTTTTTCCGCGGCGTCGCCATTTGTAGATTTACTAACTGAATTTCCACAAATAACACACCTCGCCCCTATGGGTACAACAACTAAGTCTTCTGTTATGCATAGAATTGAAACGACTGGCCAGCCTGTATATGCTAGACCTCGAAGACTTTCACCAGAAAAATTCGAAGCAGCCCGTAACGAATTCGAACTTTTGATGAAATTGGGAATATGTCGTCCATCAAGCAGCAATTGGGCTAGCCCTCTCCACATGGTCAAGAAAGCAGATGGAACATGGCGACCATGTGGAGACTATCGTGCTCTTAATGCTCAAACTGTTCCGGACCGATATCCGTTGCCGTATCTCCAGGATTTTACATCAATGTTACAAGGTAAATGCATATTTTCTAAAATTGATCTACAAAAAGCATTTCATCAAGTTCCTATACATCCGGATGATATTCCGAAAACAGCTATTACGACGCCGTTCGGAATGTACGAATTTTTATTCATGACGTTCGGTTTGCGCAACGCGGCTCAAACCTTTCAGCGATTGATACATGAAGTTGTGCGTGGCTTAGAGTTTGTGTTCCCTTATGTCGACGACCTTTTTGTAGCGTCCAATTCTCTCGATGAACATAAACAACATCTGAGACAGTTGTTTGAGAGACTAAATGATCACAATCTGACCATTAATGTAGCTAAATGTGAATTTGGTCGCGATAAGCTCAATTTTTTGGGTCACGCTGTATCTGCTGAAGGAATTCGCCCATTACCTGATCGTGTACTAGCCATCCAAAACTTTAACCTTCCGTCGACAGTAAAGGAACTTAAACGATTCCTGGCAATAATCAATTTTTATCGAAGGTTCATTCCTCATGCCATTGAAGCTCAAATTCCATTATTGAACATGATCCCGGGAAATAAACGAAACGACTGCTCTCCTTTGTCCTGGACTGACAACACTCTTGCAGCTTTCGATCAATGTAAACAACAACTCGCACAAGCCACCTTATTATCTCATCCTGCTAAATCTGCTGAGCTTTCTCTTTGGGTTGATGCCTCAGACATTGCCGCTGGTGCTGTATTACATCAAATTGTGGAGGGAAACGTTCAACCCCTGGGATTCTTTTCCAAAAAATTTGATAAAGCGCAGCTGCGGTATAGTACTTACGATCGAGAATTATCAGCAATATATTTGGCAGTGCGTCACTTTAAGTATATGCTGGAAGGGCGCAGCTGTCATATTTACACTGATCATAAACCCATTATATATGCATTTCGCCAAAAACTCGACAAAGCTTCTGATCGGCAAGCCCGTCAACTAGATTTCATAGGCCAAATAACTACTGACATACGCCACATAAATGGTACAGAAAATATCGTCGCCGATCTGCTGTCTCGCATATCAGCTATACACACATTGCCTTCGATGGATTTTGTTGCGCTGGCAAATGATCAAAAAAATGACGAGGAACTCCGCAAGATATTGCAAGGTACAACTGAATCGTCGCTGCAATTAAAATTAATTGAGATTCCAGGCAGTAACACACAATTATATTGTGATTGCTCTACTAATCGTATTCGGCCGTATGTCACACCATCATTTCGAAATATTGCGCTGCGAGCGGTACATAATTTATCGCATCCTGGGACACGAAGCACAGCCAAATTGATGACCGAAAGATTCGTTTGGCCAAATATTCGAAAAGATAGCATTGCCTTTGCGAGAAGTTGTATACAATGCCAACGTTCAAAAATATCAAGGCATACTCAATCACCATTATCCCAATACCCTTCTCCAGACGATCGATTTTCCCATATTAACATCGACATAGTTGGTCCTTTTCCAATCAGCAGAGGAAATAGGTACTGCTTGACTATAATCGATAGATTTACTCGATGGCCAGAGGCTTTACCTATTCCGGACATGACTGCTTCTACAATAGCTGATGCTCTAGTTTCGGGATGGATTGCGCGTTTTGGTGTACCGAAATATATTACTTCTGATCAAGGTAGACAATTTGAGTCATCACTCTTCTTGGAATTAAACCGCCTGTTAGGTTCAACTCACCTGCGTACAACTGCATACCATCCTCAAAGCAATGGAATCATCGAAAGATTCCATAGAACATTTAAAGCAGCTCTTCTCTGCCACGATAATGAACACTGGTGTGAAAATCTCGCAGTGATACTACTTGGCTTAAGAACAACATACAAAGAAGATATTAAAGCATCACCAGCTGAGATGGTTTATGGTACCACACTTCGTATTCCCTCCGAATTTTTCAACGATATTGGCGAAACAACAAATGAAGCTGAGTTTGTAGCTAATTTACGAAATGCCATGCGATCATTACGCCCCAGACAAACCTCATGGCATGGTTCTCGGAATATTTTTATTCCCACCGAACTAAAATCATGTAAATTCGTCTTTATTCGCAATGATTCCATACGACCAACACTTTCACCACCGTACGAAGGGCCTTATGAGGTTATGGATCGAACAGAAAAAATCTTCAAGGTCAACGTGAAAGGTCGTACAGTATCTATATCAATAGACCGCCTCAAACCAGCCCACATCCTACAAGAATCTTCTGCAAGTGTTCCTGCTCCACCTACCAGTTCTTCTGAGTTACCACCGACTAGAACCACTCGTTCAGGCCGAAGAGTGGTGTTTCCTACCCATCTTCAACAGTACGTATCCTAGTCTGGAAGGGGAGTACTGTAGCAGCCCACTGTGCAGTTCGCGTGGCTCGTACGCAGAGTACGAGCTGTCATCAAGAGCTGTCAGAATTCCGTGGCGTGAACGACCATTCTGTTTGGCGCCCATTTTGAGAGCAGACCGATTTGGAAAAGTAAAAATAAAGAAAATTGAACAAAACGCTAAATATATGTTCATGTTTCTCAAGAACTATTTCACTGTTTAGCGGGTTGTATCGATCTCCCGGTCCAGATAACGCAGTAATGTAGACCCTTGTCCCTCTGTCTTCATTTTTTGCATCTTTTGGAACCTCAAAAATGAAAGCAGTGAGTTTTGGCATCATTGTTTGCCGCTGCGAAGCCAGAGGACGCGAATTTTGCTTCCTGATATATATGTCCATGTTTCTCAAGAAAGCCGGTCTCATGGACCGTCGCCAGTCGTCAACTCGTACAACTTAACAACTTGCCCGTCATGGGTTCAAGCCCCAACTAGACCGCGCCGCCTTATGTAGGACTGACTATTCTGCTATGGGGGGGGGGGGGGGGAGTAATCCAAAAGTCACTGAAAGCCAACCCCAAAAGTGGTACAGGCAGGTCTTGACCGACAACGGTTGTTGAGCCAAAAGAAGAAGAAGAAGTTTCTCAAGAACTATTTCACTGTTTAGCGGGTTGTATCGATCTCCCGGTCCAGATAACGCAGTAATGTAGAAACTTGTCCCTCTGTCTTCATTTTTTGCTTCTTTTGGAACCTCAAAAATGAATCTGGGCTTTCTTTCGATGCTTTGATGGTTGCCTAATAGTGCCAAAATGTTGGCGACCAAAACGCCGTAACGTTCTTATGCGACGACAAACTTCTTTACTAAGTCAATTTAAGACGCTACGGGGTGTTATTCGTTGATCGCGTACGCTTCTAAGTTGGTTGGTTCCCTTTTTTTGCCATCATGGTTAGAGTTCGATTGATAGAAGTGTTAAGGTGAGGTGACTGATAAAGGTTTTCTATTGTCTCATGGGATACTACTATTCAAAGTGCAAATATCATTTTGTTAAAGCAGGTAAAGATAACCCTTTGATAAACCCATAAATTTGTCAATTTTCAACCGTCAACCGTTATGTAATTTTAACATTATTTCAACAGGTCAATAAGATTTTCGGAATGAAGGAAATCGCATACGAAATTGTATATTCATGAGATACACTAAAGCCTGGTTACAATAATTTTATTTAAAGTTTTGCATGCGACTTTGCGATGGGGAGGGCATTTGACTTTCGCCAACGCAATACATGCAATACAATGTTTTAAATATAGTAAAATAGCTCCATACATTTTCACGCGATAATTTTTTTATTTTGTTTTATTCGTTCTTCTTAATTTGACACAAATCAGTTGGTTTCCCTTTAAACTATTTTGGGGATATTTTCGATCAATCTATATGACATGGCATGACTTGTCCATAAAGCATTTTCATAATTACTGACTCCACGTTTGCTTTGATATTTTTTCAGCCGTTACGACTTTTGTATCATCCCCGGAATATCCGCAATATCTTTTGCGGCGTGGAAGGATAGGGTCTTCAAGAAGCGATATTGATCCTTTTTTTTTTGTTATTTTTTGACCAATCACATTTTTGGCCATCTATTGCCGCTTCTCAAATGATTAAAGATTACAATTAGCTTTTAAAGCAGGTATCATCAATTTTGAACCAAGCTTAGATGATATAATTACAGAAAAATAACGATAATACCTAAGAGGTTTCTAAAAGTTTAAATTGTAATAATTTAAGCGCAATGATAAAAAACCGCATTCTCCTGGCTCGCGGCATTTGTTCATTTACTTAATTTGGCCCTTTACCTCAAAAGTTTGCCGACCGCTGATCTAAAAGATCCACATTATGCTTTGTCAACCGCTGTGCAACATTTGTATAATCAATAAAAACCGAACATTGTGATCCGCTGTACAAAAACAAGCAAATAGTACCGCTGTACACAACTCAGGTATCACACGTGTGCTTGCTTTTTCGGATTTTGTTCGCACGATTTTTTACATCATACAGATTCAAATTCGAATTCAAATCTACAACAAATAGCTATCTTAAAAGTGTGTTTCCTATATCGCATCTATTGCGATCAATAATATTTTTGATCAAATTAAAATCTTTAACTAACATGACTATCGGGGGCGGTCCCGTGGTACAGTCGTCAACTCGAACGATTCGATAACATGCCCGTCATGGGTTCAAGCCCAGAATGGACCGTCCCTCCGTAGCAAGGATTGACTATCCGGCTACGTGGTAATGAATTAAGTCTCGAAAGCCTGTATAGGCCGGCCGGCATGTCTGCGTAGGACGTTACGCCAAATAGGAGGAGACTAACATAAAATCCCACGATCTCAATGTACAATGGAAATCCTAATAACAAGTACACCTTATAACGAATTTTTCGCAAAACGGCAAAATCTAAATGCTATTTTAACGTGTGAAACTTGCGTAACGATCTATGTTATTTATGTTCCTCCAACATTTTGTAGGAGCTAATTTTAAATGAAGATCGTGATCGTCTTACATTGAGCATTTCTCTAATTTAGAATATTCCTCAGGCTAAAGAGAGATATTCGAAATTATTTCTTTTTTCATTTCCTTTTTTTCAATTACCAATTTTTTTCCAATTTCGTTGAAATTTGCCATTTTTTGCCATTATGCCTGCCCACTTGCGGTTTTGCAACCAATTATTAACCTTTTATAAAAGGTATATGGAAAAGAGCCGCCCGCAAACCGATTTTTTCTCGACATCAAAAATTAATGAATTAACTTTGATCATATGATCAATTATCATTTACGCTAATACTCATACAAGTGCTTAACCTCCTTCTGTTGGACGTTATAGCTCCCATCCAAGAAGCTTGCGGGCTGCATGTGACCCACGGGCCTCCGGTTGCTCATGCCTGCTACAGATTATCTCTCTAGTGTACAATATTCATTCACATTATGTTTTGTTTTGTTAAGGTTAGTTGAAACTGTCTACCATAAAAGTGAAATGATATTTGTAGCCTGCTTTTTGAATGCGAACAACATTCAGATAGCAAAATAACATGGTTTATACTCAAAAGATAACTTCTTTTTAGTTTAATCACTGCTAAGTTACCCAACGCTTGAAAACTCAAATAACCTGTTCGTTATCGGTGAGCGTTAGCATACCTGTTGAGCAACGTTGCGGTGCAACATTTGCCAATTTGCATCCGCAGCTATAAAAACAAACCACGCTGATGCATTCTTACCAGTGACTAACTAACTAAGTGACTAAATACAAAAGCGAATACAATAATCGAAACATGGAAAAGAAACTTTTTTGCAGTACAATCGGTAGGTTTGGAGGTGAATGAAGTGCATAATGAAATGAGTTACAATTATAATTTCGGTTGTGTTTCCATTGCAGTTGTACTTTTGCTTTTGCAGCTAGGGGCTGGTGAAGACAATGAATGTACCGCCGCTTGTCCTCATATACTTGACCCGGTGTGTGCGACTGATGGACGAAATTTTAAATACTTTTCCAACAGATGTCTACTAGAAGGTCACAATAAATGTGAGCCAAACAATAGTAAGTAACAAATGCTTTCAATTTGCAGAAAACAAACGTAACACAATTAATTGATTTTCTCATTGATGTAGGATTCAGAGAAGTTGACGAAAGTAACTGTGACGATGATGATTGGCAAAAATAATTGACTGAAAATCTGCCATAAACCATCGATTGTTCTTGTTCCGCCTTTCAGCTGTTGGAAGAGCATGTTGTTTTCTCAATTTTTATTAACTACGCTTGAATGAAAAACCAAATAAAATAAATTACTCACCCGTTATGGTGCGCGTAGTATGACTCATTCTGTCAACATATTATCGGCTAGAAAAAATGACGTTACTCTTGCTCGTTTGTCTTGAAGCTTTTGTTTTTGTCAATTTTGCTCTTTTCACAGATTTTGATCTTATACGCTTGGTTTAGGGTACATACAACCAAGCCTTCACATAAATCAAGCACTTCAACACCGCTTCGAGCTTATTCGATGCGCATTTCATCGAGGTTAGGTCTTAGTGATTGATAGGGCCGACGCCATTTCCTAATATCTTCTCATTTATTTTATCTTTTCGTTTCAACACAGGGTGACTTGACTAAAATGCTGTCAAATGAGAATGGGCGTATCCTTTGAATTTATAAAATATCAGTATGATTTTAATAACAATAAATAAAACAGCAAGATATTATTGATAAGTGTAAGCGAAACAAAACAAGTAACTTATAATTTAACCAGACACGTATTAAATCAAACGTATGGATTTTCAATGTGCATGAGTGTGCTTGAGCGCTGTAATAACTACACATTATGTAAAAAACAAAATTATTGCTATCTCACCTGCAGCAATGATTTGGTAGTTTTGCATAAAATATTCACCGAGTAACGAAAGGACCCTGTGATTCTTCATACACAGCCACACGTATTTGCTATCCGCCCTCACTCAAACTTAGGCGCCAGCACAAGATAAAATAAATTCACTTCAATCAAGCAAAACATACGCCGATAAATTATCTCAAATGCTTCCACAAATCTCTATAGCGATGCTTTTTTCCATTCGACCTGAAGTTTTGCGAAGGTTTAACTCGCATGGGACTGTAACGACGGGCGGTACTCGCGCTTGTCGTAAAATAACACGTTATACCTCCCGGTCAACACCTGTATCATGATCCAACACTGGGCACATTTTACGATTATCCTTAAGCTTCGGGAGCAACGGTCTCGGTTTGACGGCACGTATCACCACTAAAACCATTCCCTTTCCCTTTCTAGCATGTTGGATGGGGTACGGATTGTGCATTTTTGGCGTTTGGTTAGATTTCCGACGAGGGGCAGAATCGTTTTCATAAGCGATGATATTTCGTTTTTATTATACTTGTAGTATAAAATACCGTAACTTGATTAGCTATAAAGTCTCTGGTTGTACTGAATATGGTGTGCATAAAAACGAGACAACATGTTGTATCAATATGTAAATTGATTCTTATAAAATATAAGCCTGTGAGAAATTGAATGTTGATATTCAATTTAAAATAAACCACTAAAACCTATTAACTTAGCTTTTACAAACTTAATAAATGATCACTTCGTTCCTATGCTTCATACATCATACATCTATATAATGGAGTTTCTAAAAGTAATGCAATATGTATGGTAATAAATACAGCGAAGCCCCCCATAACGAGTACCCATTATAACGAGCTTTTAGCATAACGAGCAAATCTAAATGCTGAACAAATACCTCTCTTAATTCGGTGTTTTTCGGTACCGATGCGGAATCAGGATAGTGATAACATTGATCATTTCTTTAATGTGGATTATCGCTCAGTTTCGATACTAAGAATCGTTTTATATAAAAAACTAATTATTGCCACGAGGGAAGGTGTCGTATGATTGAGTGAGGCACAAGTGTAAGGTATATGTAAACGAGTGTTTCTAGCGCATTTTTCTGGATCTACTTATTCATGATATACACTTATTTAGCCGGTCTCGTAGTACAGTCGTCAACTAGTACGACTTAACAACATGCCCGTCATGGGTTCAAGCCCCAAATGGACCGTGCCGCCATACGTAGGACTGACTATCCTGCTATGGGGGGATCAATAAGTCACTGAAAGCCAAACCCACAAGTAGTGTGGTACAGGCAGGCCTTGACCGACAGCGGTTGTTGAGCCAAAAGAAGAAGAAGAAGAACTTATTCATGAAGTGAGAGTTTCCTCTGTTAATCGCTGCCACTTGGATGACTTTCACGTGACTACAAATGTGTTCTGAAAGCGGGATAAAGATTTGATGAAAAATGAAAATATTTAGAACCTTATTTGTGCTAAAGATATAAACCATAAAAAATACAATTATGACAAAACTGGCTTATATCTGAAAAAGTATAACAGGAAATGTATGCAAACAACAAAACCTGCTTAGACCAACAAAAAAAAAAAAGCAAAATAGATCGTTCTCAAAGCGATGTATTTAGGAAATATTAAAGAAAAGGAAAAACCATACGCCAGCAAACTTTGTTCGTAAAGGGCTAAATATTATTTGAGTTCTTTTAATAACAATGTTATAGCATTTCCTAAACAAAATAGATCTTTTGATCTGTTTTTTTGCCAAATGTCGCCCGCGATCAAAGCAGTAAAAGAAATTGAGGCCCCCTGTTGATGTCCAATAAGGGGGGGGGGATATAGCATTTGGCTTTAATTTAAACACACCGTAATGGTTTGTAATGGGGGGGGGGAGTGAGGGGGGAGGGTTGATCCAGATCTCTCGACTACTGGGCCCCTAAAGTTTGTTTATTTTTTCATTAAATAATAAACAGTGCACTAGGCTAATAAACAACGACATAAGACTTAAGACATGACTAAATTATCGGAATTGTCGAAAGATAAAACCTAGCATCTTGTATGCTTTGTTAACAGTGTTGTCAACGTGTAAACGGAAATTTGAACTAGCGTACAGTTTAACACCTAGATCACAAATTTCCTGATGACGATCTAAGACACTGTCTAACAACGAATAATTATAATTGATCATTTTTTCAAGTGTATGAAACGATTTAATAAAAAAAGTATCAAGGGCTAACCTTAGATCATTTTTAGACAGCAAATACCAAACCCCAATTATGACTCTCTTCTATTGGGTACAGAAGTTCTCGATGAGACTACTGTACACAGTGTTGTATATGCTGCAATTACCATCCACAGGGCCCTTAAATTGACGGGGCCCCCCGCGGCCAATCAGTTCGCGTACCGTTAAATCCGCCACCGCGCTTTTTCCTATGACTAGTGAGTCACTTGAACTCGTAATGAGAGGTACCACTGTAATTGGTTCATTTTATTACTCGAACATCAATCACACTTTCTTTGAAATGAATCTTTAGATTCTATCTTTGTTTTTTAGCTTAATAAAAGTGTTAGTTAATTTAATTTTCTTAGCATGGTTCTAAAACCAATCTTAATATGTTGGGTGAGCGAATACAGGAACAACTCAGCAATATAATCACACAGCATAATACCTCGAGCCACCGATCTAATTAATTAATCGTTACTTTGTATCGAAACTCTCGCCTTAACGATTGAGCACTAAAAATGTTTATCGATGATATTTTTATTTTCTCCTCATGTTTAGCAGGAAATTTCACACCTATCAGTAAGCTAAATGTAACATTTCGCCATTAAATTGGCCATTTAACTTGGCCGTTCGCTTCCGTTTCGTTAAGATGAGGTTCTTTTCTGAAGCAATCTGTTGTATATAAGTCTGTCCTCGACATAAACTCCGGCTCCATGTAAGACAAGAATAGGTTGTTTGTACCATGAAACGATTATGATGTTCTTGGTACGGTCGTCTGAATAGGAATAGGAAACACGTACTTCCTTTTAGGAGCCAATGCATCTACTAAAACAGCCAATGCCAGATAAATGATTAAATGATGATGTGTAGGCCGATGACGGTTCGTACCGAGTGTTTTGTATATTCTTTTTTTTTGCCCTAATTCTGCCAACATCATCTAAACATAAGCAAACCCATTCAATGGGCTACAGCGATGAATGCTGGTAATGTATTCTATGAACGAGGAACACTTTTTCTTGAGGGAAATTAGTAACAAACAATTCAACTCATAAACAAGCTATTTGATTTTCCCTCGATAACATCATGTAGAATGAGGCGCAGAGGTAAAATTCGCTTTCATGTAGTGAAACCTACGCTGTCCAACCGAAAGGTTCATTGCAAACATGTGTAGCTGATATGTTGGGTGCGTGACGATGGGTGCATTTTGGGCAGTAGGACTGAAATATGCGCTGTGGGCAGGAAATTGAAAAGTCGACCCTTACCATACACACTCGACCTGACTGAAACATGCAAATGCAAGCAGAAATCAAATGCACACACATTTGCATAGCTCGGCATCGGTGAGAGCTTTCGATTGGGTCTTCGGGTCTTTGGGGCTGAGTGGTAAATAGAATTAAACCAAAAGTGCACTGAGCTGATGGTTGGCAACAATGGAACGGGTGCGATTTATTATTAAGCTTAACAAGAAAACGACACCAACCGCATCGTTTGGAAAGTGCTTGTATGCACCAGCATTATTGTGCAGGGCCAGCAGTACGGTGCAGCTTGGAAGCAAATCCTTCAGGACTCTTTCGCTGACTTGACCACGCCTGACCAGAAGGAAGCAACAGTGGAACCAGGGCGGGCCAATATTTGCTTCCTAACAGCTGAAACCTACGTACAGCAAGCAGAAGGTAATCCATGTATCCACAACCGATTTCTCTGTGGGGCAAATATAATGGTCAACATACAATCGACGTCGGCTTATTGCTTTCGTCTTAGCAATGTCGTGCGACCATTACCATAGGATTCGAAAGTCAACCTGTGGAGAAGAGTTTGCAAGGTGTGCACTGGTTTCGAATCTAAGCTAGTACAATGTGAGAAACTGTACGCCTTTAGCCGTAGAATTACGCCGGCCATACTCTTTCGGCCAGGTGCAAAATCCTTTGTATAGAATGAAATGTGACACATTTTGTTTTCAATTTCAGGGAAGGAAAAATGCTTGGATAGGATTTTTTATGTAGTTCTTCTGAATAGAGCCGATTATTTTTCTGAGATAGTGAAGTGCATAATTGATCGGTTTCTAACCATACTTATAAACCATGACGTCGTGTTTTGCAATCTAAATTGACGAATCTCCTGTAAATCAATACGGCAAACCGGTGATGATTATGATGATGAACAAAAATAATGAAATGCTGCGTCCACTGCAACACATGCGAATCGATAAACGGGGCCGAGAGTGGCGATGAGCCTTGCCAATTTAATAAAATCAACTTATATGGGAGAGGAAAAATGATAAAACTGACCAGCCGAGCACAGGAACAGCCGAAGGCCAGCTGAAACTTTATGTGTAGTTTTGTGGCGTTTTAATTCAATTTAAATAACGAGCTTTTCCAATTCTCCCTGTGGCAAAAATCCGTCTGGTTTAGCTAACGATATCCTTCCGGTGGTTCGCCAGCAGCACGTATCTAGCGTGCAAAAAACGAGCATGGGTGGAAGGGAAGCAACGAAAAACTGAGGTAGAATTTAAATAAAAGTTTAATTTATTTACTTCCATACCGCTTGATTTTTAGAACACGGCAACCGCCACTGGGCGGTTGCGGTTCGATATGGTCAGCTAAGCTTTCCATCCCGGTGGGGTTCTGGTTGATTCGATGTGAACTACCACTGACTTTGGCATACTTACAGTTACCATACACAGATAACAAACGGTTGCCCGGTTCACGAATTCACTAAAATAGATAGCAGCAAGTGAGCACTGCCCACGGAATGAGTGGTGGTTTCGTACAACAATGTGTCGTATAATGCTTAAAGCGGTTGATTAAAGAACACTCTTTTGTATAGTACAGTGATAATCCTATAGTTGAACGCTTTTTAGTTGGCATGCTTTGTAGTTGATCGCTCGATAGTTGGCTGACAGTTCAATTAAAAAGGATGCGTTTGTATGGAACAAGGTCCTTGAAAGAAAACAGGTCGAAGCGTTTAGAGTAAAATTACAGAAAGCCATGGGAAAATTTTGACAGTTAAAGTGAACATTGTTTATGTTTAGCGATGGACGTTGCTATGGAGTGAATGGAAGTTTTGTTCAGCATTTTGCACTCATTTCCTTTTAGAATATTATAATAATTAGCATCTAATTAGAATATTACATGGCTGATTCAATCCAAGGATCTCATTTATCATTCGTCGCTAGTTTATAAGAAAAGGACGGTATACATATTGTACCAGTGTGTGTCGATTGGATGTTTCATTTTACTCTCAGTGTTTAATTGAAAGTAACTAAGACTTCTTTTACCCACTTCGAACATGTTAAACTTTTCGTTTTTTCCAGCAGGACCGTTGTAAACGGTAGTGGTTTGTGGTCACGGAATGGCAAACAATGAAAAAGGTTATCAACGTTTCTGAACACAGAGTAGACTGCAATTACTTCTCCTTTATTCTCTAGAAGTGATTGACCGCAAGAAATTTAACCAATATAATCTTCCTAATAGTAAAATCGTCCACTTTTCCGCGTTAACTATTAGCCGTTTGTTTGTAAACACTTTTTCATGAAACTGTCAAAAGCGACCTGAAAATGGCAACCTAGCAACGGGCTTTGCATCGACCTGTTCTCCTTAATAGATCTTGGTATGGAAAACCGATTTTCTCATGGGTTGCCGAGAAAATTTTCAGATTTTTTTGTATGGAAACGAGCCAACTAAAAAGCATATATGTATTCAATAGTTGGCAGGGAAAAGAAGTTCAACCATTGAGTTCGGACTGTATTTCGAATAATTGGTGTTGAAACAGTTAACCCAACGTTGGTATGGAAACATTCTCAAGAATGAAACCTTTAACGTACTTGATACAAAGGATAATCGTAAAGTACATCTTCTCTTAGCAGCTTTATCAAGTGACTTTAGTCTGACTGATAGAAACAGTAACGCAGCAAACGTGATTTATGACCTACTATCGCAGATAGCACCGAATACCTGGCGGTTGATTCTAGCTACTACTACGGCGTGAACTTTGCTGCTGATGATGATCCATTTTGCTCTCAAAAGTTTAGCGCATTTAAGTTCGTTTAGCATTTTGGGTGAGACCAGCGTGAGCAGCGACGGCAAGTCCGCTTCTAATGATGGCGATGAATTTAATTACCACCCAAATGAACTTCTCGCTGGGCCACATTAATCTAAATAAAGTGCATAAATCTCAGACTCGCAGTATAAAATAGTTCAGCTGTTATCTATTTCACTTTCACTGACCTTGCAGCACGGGTGAAAGTTAGTTCTAGAACTGCAACTGTCTAGAGTCGCAAACAAGATTTCGAATTCAAAAACTATCAAATATAATGTTTACATTAACCAGCTACTGATTAAAGTTACATGATTTTCTATGATAAAGTGTTGAATACTTGAATCATTCTTAAGCATTGCACCACGAGGCAAGTCTTATCTTCTTGTAGCAAGCCACAGGTACAGGACAAATCTTCTCGATTCCATTAGATTAAATCGAACGGACTGTCGAGCATGTCGTAGTTGCCGTCTCTGTTGTGCTGACTTCTTTGGTCTACTTTTTACAACCCATGTCAAAGTTATCCGACAAGCTGAAGATAGAGGCATGAGTCGGCAGCTTGCCATCGTCTTCAAGCCGATTCTCGCACGACCCAGCTTACCTACTGGACTGTGAAAATATGTTAATTTAATTCTGCACGTTCCTACCTTGCATTTCTGTTGCTGATTGTGGGGATTCCGTTTCCTATACAACAAATACCAAACCATAAGAGAATGTAAGATATAAGGAGTTCCAAGTTGTGCTTACATGTGCTTATGCTTTTCATAGATATCTCCGTTTTTGTTTTATTAGTTATTTTTAAAAGTATTCCTGGATCCTGCACAGGCACATGTACACAAGTTACAATAGTTAAATGACCCATTGGTTTCCAAATTTTACAAAAAAAAATCGTTGCTTCAGAGATTATGTAGATGATTATTTTTATACAAAATCAATCATATCTAGACTTTTATATAAGCGGATCATATAAGCTGACCGTATGTTGAAGCCACAGGCTAGCTCCAAAGGGAGAAGTGAGGAAAAGGAAGATTTATAAAAAGCCCTCGGAATTAATAGGTGATCCAAAGAGAACAGCACTACCTTCTTCTTTCCACTCACTCACAAAATCTATTTTTGATCTGAGTAAGACGTAGCTTCTACACGCTCATCAACGCCATCTCCCTCCTTCATTCCTACTTTCTATCGCCATGCTAAAATTTACGGTAAGCTCGAACTCTCCATGGCTCTACAATATTCTTGATTGTTTTAACGTATTTAGTATGACTGTAATTGTACTGTTATTGATTTTGTGTTTTACAAACTTGTATGGCGAGATCATGCAAACGATTCAGTGCAAGATTGTTATCACCATGTACTACATTAACCAGTCAATCATCCAGTCAACTAAACCGTACACATTTTCAAACACCTCATACTTCGAAGGCTAGCACAGTGTTATTTGTAGCTATTCATTCTCAACCAGCTTGTTATTCTTATTCTCGATGCCAACAATCCTGCCAAGCGTTTCTGTCAGCTGTAAGGAATTCATTATTCTATCTTCCCCTTAACGAACAGACAATCATGCGCACTGCTTCAATCAGTTCCAGTCCACACGAGATCCAGCAATGTTATTGTGGCTGTATTATCCCCTCCACTCGCTTTGCCGAGCGTAAAACACTTCCAATTGAAACCGATTAGACTTCGTTGGTCAGTGTCGCGTTGTTCTCGGTTTGGAACGGTTCTGAACAGTTGCTGGTCGCAAGGATACACACATCTGTTTACCGTCTGGCTTGTACGATAGCTTCAGTTTGGTTGGTTGAATGAAGAAGAGTTTTCAATTCGCAAAGCTAAAAAGTGCTTTTCAATCGATTTTTGTGATTATTTGTACGGCAACAGAACGCAAATAATATTGTTTGCGCAATATCGTCCCAATTTTCCCAAGCAGGGAAAGTTATGTTTGTACGATGAATAGTGCAACTTAACATTATGTCTGTTTTTTAGCCAGTTTTTATTTAAAGTGACGAATAATACAGTGTGTCTATGAATTGTGTATTTGCAAAAAATCAGCAAAAGCAATCCTTTATTAGGATTTATTTTATATTTTCAGCACGAGTGTGTGAAACCGTCTTTGGGAAATATATCTCTTCAACCCGTGCACTAGAGCAAATGGAAGTAGTGTGTGAAAATTTAGGAAAAAGCGAATACTGCCAATTGAAGTGTGTGTGTGATCTTCCACTACAGCTTGCTAAAGTAAAAAGTGAATTCCAAATGAATGTTTACAGTTGCTTGCCTTAGTCAAACCAGCGTCAGTGGAAGCGTTTTCACGACCGCTCGTTTCGTTTCATACTTCTTTCTTTGAGTGTGGAAAATCGCCTGCTGGCCAGGAGAAGCATTGCTCCATTTTCCATCCGGAATAGCGCACATACACATACATATGGTATTTTGATGTCATCGCCGTAAACGTCATTGCTGTTCAGTTGCTCCTTCGGTTGTGTTTTCCAGCATTGTGGTCCATTGCCGTGAACGGTAGTGTCCTTTCGAGTGACGTAGAGAGAGAGAGAGAGAGAGAGAGAGAGAGAGAGAGAGAGAGAGAGAGAGAGAGAGAGAGAGAGAGAGAGTCTGTCGGGTTGGAGCGCTTCGGGGGGACTAGTGCCCGTTTGATACCTCGTGCCACGGTGCCAGTCCCGTACGATTAGCATTCGAGTGTCCGTGCGTGCGGGTGGTAGCCAGTGCTAGCAGGGTACAAAAATATGTTGTGCCAAGAATCGAAAAGAGTTGTGAATAATTTACACAGGTCGCGAAAAGTATGGATAAAAGCTCTGTTCATTATACTTGTGCTGAATGCGCATGTGCTTGTTGTGACATCGCAGCAGCAGCAGCAGCAGCAGCAGCAGCACCAACACCAACATCAGCAGCATCAACAGCAGCAACAACAGCAGCAGCTTTTGCCCACAAACCTGCCATCACCGCAAAAACGAGGTAAACACTCATTTTTCCTCACTTGACGCACATTCCCGCCGCCAAACACCACATCATCACACTGCTGTCAGGATGCTTACCCAAGGCGGTAAGCCAAGTGTGTTTGCTCGTTGGTTAAAAGGAAAACGCTCGTGTGAAAATTCCGGGCTTTTCCGACCCGCACCGAACGGTCGTAGTCGTACGGGTTGGCTTTGACACACATTTTAAGCGTTCAGGAGAAGCGCTGTTTGAAGTATGCATACACACTGATTGTTCGCTGTACCGCATGTGTTTGGGTTTGTGCGTGCGTATGTATTCTTTTGCATTTTATACCGGGCGGGGGAATCAAAGAGCAGAGCCTTTCCGACTGATATGGAGCATTTTTAAATAAAAATTAACCCCAGCAAGCTAAAGCGAAAGGAAAGGCGTAAAAACAGTATCGCAGCAGCAAAAAAGACAATCAGGCATTATAAAAACTCCATCTCCGCTGCTCGGTTGTTTCCAATTGCCGCCATGAAATGTGTTCGAAGACTGAAAAGTGTTCGAGCAACTATACACGAAACGGGCTAGCGCAGGGAAAGAGCGACTCCACGGGTTGGCTTGCACTGCATCAACGTTATGAATGTGAATGAACCTTTCTTCTATGGCCGTGAGCACTTTTTTTTCACCACCTGATGAAAAGTGTAGTTTTTGTTGTGTACTCCCGTTATTTTCGCTTCTTTACTACATCGTCCGAGAAGAATATGTTCGTATGCAAATCAAAGTGCTGTCAAGAGAAAATTTTGATGAGACATACCCCCACCCATCGGTGGCGGTTTCTGTGGGAAAGGCACTCAAAAACGCCTTTAAAGCACACGATGTACGGTGTGAGGAGGATACGGCGTTTCTGCCTTGCTATTACGATTCTCTTTTATTTTTTTTACGTTGACCATAAGGAAGAGATTTTTTTTGTTTAATGAACAGCAACAAGTTATGTTGCGGCTTGAAGCATAAGTATCGCTTTCATCCGATTTACACACTTTTAAGTTTGTATAACTTTAGATGGGACAAGTATGACCAGTTCCAAACTGTTATGCTTAGTTGTTTAATGAGCACAGCAACCATGACTTTATGAATGGTACATACGATAGAGTATTTTATGCAAACAAATATCGAAAGGGTTTACGGGTAAAAGAGTTTGTCCATCATAACCAGTGTGAGTGAAACCATAAATTGGTTGGTTAATTTAATTTGGTATACTAGGCCAGAAATTGGTATCGATTGGTAACATATGTTTATTAGGCTATGCTTCTTTTTATTGGCTCAACAACCTACCTACAACCTCAACAATGCTGGCCTATACATGCTTTGGAGACTTATAAAGTACTATGTAACTAGAGAGTCGTTGGTCCTCTTTAAGCCCACGTTACAGCTCCAGAGAAATTCATCGTGAAATTTTGAGTTTTTATGAATATTCTCTGATATTCTTTCTTATATATTTCATTAAATAATAATCAGAATATGGCTTATTGTACACCAAAAGAAATGATATTCAATTCTTCAACTATTTAAGCTATAAAACATGTTGAATTGTTTAATTGTTTAATTGTTTATTAATCGTTCAATGGATAACAATGGATCCGTGTGAATGTTCTTAAGTCTAATATTAGTTTATGATAAGTAGAAAGATCATCTTAACAATTCGTTTCTAAGGCTGTTTTTAAAGGATTGCACTGAGGTTCCAAAATCAAACAAATGACGAACTTCATTAAACACCCTAATCATGGAGTTGAGGGGGTCTCTAGATCCATATCCAGTTCGACTACGGTTCAGGGCAAGTAACCGACGAGAACGAAGCTGAACAGCAGGCGCGTAAAAGTTTAACTGCTGGAGCAGGGATGAACAGTCGGTGTTACTTTGAAGTAAACCAGCCACAAACAGTTGTTGCGCGGTACGGCGTCTGATGTGGAGCGGTTGCAGTCCGAGAAGCTGAAGTCGCGTTTCATAAGGTGGTAACTGACTGCCAGGTGGCAAAGGTAACAAGCGTGTTGCGTATCGGGATAAGCGACGCTGTATCGATTCCATTCTCTCAGAAAGTCTTTGGGTTGAGGGCTTCCAGACAACACAGGCGTATTCGAGTACCGGGCGGATAATACCGCAGTATAATGCTTTGATGCAGACTGGGTGTTTGAAATCTCTTGTTATCCGAAACAACATGCCAAGCAATTGATTACCTCGGGTAATCACCTCATCCGTTTGCTGGCCAAATGACAGCTTTGAATCAAGTATGACTCTGAGATCTCTCATAGCATTAGAGATCCTTCATAGAATTAATACATTACATGCATTTCTTTGCGATTCCCACATACTGATTAATATTCAATGAAATATAGCAAAAAAAAAACAAAATTTCACGTTCAATTTCATGCGACGTCTAAAGCGACCTTTATGACGGAACGGCCTATATGAGGTTTGAACTGTTGACAACTGTATCGCGCAACCGTCCCTTATTCTTAGTTTATGTAAGGCAGATTATATAGCTCACATTATATACCTGGACATGTCGTTGTTCTAAAACATAGCAGGTCGTGTTAACGTATATTTGACACACTTATTTGCACTATTATTTTGTTATGTTATGAACTGTTAAAAAATATCAACAACTAAACATAGATCCATTGTGCTTTGACAGATACAATGGTGGCAAAAGTATTTTCCTAAGATAATAAATTCAAGGAATTTTGTGAGATAGTTTATATTCTCAAACCCTTTACTAAACGGCACCAAATATCAAACCCTCGTCAACGGTAAATTCAATTAAAGCTTTTCGATCTCGCACCGCACGCTGTTGGACCGCACGTTGATGGTTCGTTTCTCTCTCTCTCTCTCTCTCTCTCTCTCTCTCTCTCTCTCTCACACTTTCTTTGTCGGACTTTCGCTTAGTCCATATGTGATTGGCTGTCGTCCGCCAGAAAGCTGATATTTTATTTTCGTCGGGAGTTTTTAACCAATTTTCTTTGCTTCTCTATGAGACAGGAATCGCAACCAGTTTTCAGTTCGTCTATGTTGATATAGCTTTGAAGTCGAAGAGGAAAGAGGAAACAAAAAAGGAAAAGTCAATCCAGATAGCCATTGGGTCAATGGAAGGGACCGAAATAGAAGCCAATATTGACTACGCACAGTTATCTGGCAGACCGTACGGTTAGAGAAATAGTAGAAGGATTCCAACTAGTGCAAAATGCCCGGTATATTGGTTGGTTGATGTGCTGTAAATGGAAGAGGCGTATTTTTTCTTTTATTTATGATATGCACACTCTAACGAGAATGTGACTATGATTGAGGAATTTAAAACACGTTTGAAATCGTACTTGAAAGTGAAATGGCATCCTAAAGGTGTTGTTAGGACACATTGCATCGCAATACAGGTTTTTAAATAATTAGACAGCTGTCTGTTGAATACGGATCTCAATCGTTGGTAGAAAACGTTGCTACCTACGCTTTTGTAGAGGTTTCGTACGTTTCTAAACGAGCGAAGCACTTTTTACCGACTCCGTATGCTAGGTGTCGTGTTGATAATTCATGGAAAATGCTTAAGATAAAAACGGTTGGTATCCCTCAAGCGATGCGTGCAAGTAGTGGCGGTTTTAGATCATCTTTCTAAAAGTGAACAAAAGAGATAGGGAGATCAACCATTGCTAGGCATGAAACAAAGCTACTGTGCATCTCCATCGAAAGTGTCATAACGTATGATAAGCGTATGCTAATTTTATTCATCTTAAGCACTGCCGAAACATCTCGTTCCACGTTTGTTGCAGGTTGCTGGGAAAAAAACATTGTTGTTTCAGAGTATCCAGGACTCTCCCAACCTTCTTGTTTCTCGTTGCTTTGAAAGGTTACGACCGTAGAACAGTGTATAGCATACAAAATTCCCAAAACGTACGTGATTTGAACCCGTACAAAATTATGCTAATACTAAATCCGTGTTTGAGCACACCCTTTTGAACATTCGTAGTTTTATACTGTTTCAGTTTTTAATTGAAGTTTTAGATTCAAATTTTAATCATAAAACATTTGTTTTAATCATCACTTTTATAAGTTTTAACTATACAAATAACTTTAGATTATCTAATCTATTCTATCTCTTCTTCTATCTTCTATTCTATCTTCTATCTCTAATCTATAATTATACCACATAAGATATCAAATATAGTAAGTATAGCTAAAACATTATTTTAGTCAGAAGTATAGTAAAATAATGGCCCTCCAAAATAAACAAAACTGTAGTTTTTCGCTAGTTTATCATACATTTATCATAAATTACCGATTATGACCCCGTAATTGTGTTGCAGCCGGTCTCATGGTACAGTCGTCAACTCGTACGACTTAACAACATGCCCGTCATGGGTTCAAGCCCCAAATAGACCGTGCCGCCATACGTAGGACTGACTATCCTGCTATGGGGGGAAATCAATAAGTCACTGAAAGCCAACCCCACAAGTGGGTTGGCAGGCCTTGACCGGCATCGGTTGTTGAGCCAAAGAAGAAGAAGAATTGTGTTGCAACGGGATGTTTAACAGTCCACATTTGTAAGAAAGATTATATGTCTATGAAAGGATGCTCAGCTCTAATGAAATGTTAAGTATTTCCAATAGAAACTGGGCTTTTGCGTGTCATTAGGTAGTAACTACTGATATCTGTTCATAAAAACTACTTATATGTGATATAAAACGCAACAACAAGATATACAAGATGTATGAGATACCGGTCTCATGATACAGTCGTCAACTCGTACAACTTAACAACATGCCCGTCATGGGTTCAAGCCCCAACCAGACCGTGTCGCTATACGTAGGACAGACTATCCTGCATACGGGAGGGGGGGGGGGGGTAATCCAAAAGTCACTTAAAGCCAACTCCACAAGTGGTACAGGCAGGCCTTTACCGACAACGGTTGTTGAGCCAAAAAGAAGAAGAAGAATGAGATACAATGGATAAACAACATAAATTTGCACAAAATACATCCGTATTTCGATGTAATACCATTGTATAAATTCAAAATAAGGGCGTTTTACTTCAAAATCAGCGAAGAAAAGAAAGGAAAATCAAACGAGATTTAAATGGTCTGAACATATCGTTAACATAATTTGATTTACAACAACGTTGGTTTGTTTGGTTTTGTAGCGACTGTTATTTATTTTAGTTTTTTTTTATATTTATTGAAAACAAGCAAGAAGTAGTCATAATGTTGATTTGAAAACCTTCAACAATATCTGAAGCCAACTCACAGTAACAAGGCCAATCAATGGAAGAAATTGATCTTAAGTAGGTAATTTGTGTCGTTTTAAGACCTACATGACCAGCAGAGTCATCCTCAGCGTCTGTTCAGTTGAAAAGATTAGCAGTTGACAATAAGCTCGTGTGTAAATAAATCTTGATTCTATTTTATTTCAAGTACAATTTAGTGCTCTTAAAACATTGTTTTATAAAATGGTTAACCACACACTAGCAGCAAAATTGTTGCTAGCTTCAGTTATAATATCTTTTTAAAATCTCTACTCTAGGTATGTTGCTGGACCTTTATGAAGAAATAATTTTATTCCGTCATCAAGGCCGTCGTTGAAGGAAAGAAGCTAAACAGACAGAAAACAATCAATATTCCAAATGTATCTATCGTTACACGTTCAACAGTTAGTAATACATAGTATAACCATATTTGTTATAACAGCCTGTTTAAACGAATCTCAAAATGATCGTTTTAGCTTTTCTGTAAATAGTCACCAATAAAATCGCAACCATCAACTATTTACCAACATCCTTTCAAAGACGATTTTAAAGAATGATAGCCTGGTGTGTTACGCCAGTAGTAGTTCAGGTTTACCTGACTGTTTTCCATGTACAAGGTACAAGGCATTCAAGTCAACTAAGCGTATCGCTTATTTTTATTGCGCCAAATAAGCCCAAAGGGAGAACTTGGCCACGATACGCAGCTACGTGACATTTTCCAAGTGAAAAATATTGGACACCAAAGAGAATTTTGTGACTGTGCCGCCGTTTGGACAGCACTACATGTCTCCATGTTACAGCTTTGGACCATGGAATAAGAAGATTTTTAACCATCTATAAAACTGTGATTTCAATCATATTTCATGCATCATGTAACGAATCAAAATAAACGTGCAAACTTACACAACTTGGATAACAAATTCTCTTTCTTAAAAGAAATATTTCTTTATACGAAATGTATTTGTTTATTTACTATTTTTTTTATTCAGTAGGAACGGCTTCAACCATATTGCTATTTATGTATTAATATAACTTATACATTAGTTTGCAATCATTTTCTAATTCTAAATGACTTAAGACTGGTTTTGTTTATTTTATCGTTTTCCTGAGCGTGGAACAGTGTGTTGAAGAAATGTATCGCATCCTCCTCCTCCTTCTCCTCTACTCCTCAACGATTGAGTTTTCTAGTTTCACCTTTTTTACTTAACTATGCAAAGGATCTATCAAAATACTCGTAAACAGAGCAATACAGAGCTCCACCACTTTGCTAGATTTATCTTTTGAAATTTTGAAAGACCACATAATCCAGCAAGGTACAAAATTGGTAATTCCTATTATTAAAATTGTTTGCAAAGATTCATCAATTAAAAATCGGGAACAGCGTCCGCAAAAGTTTGAATAGTTCAAACAACAAAGCAAGCGCCATATCTCTTCTTTATCGCCTTTCACGCGATATCATCTCCTCCCAAGACGCATGATTATTGGAATATTGTTGGTGATATTGTAGAGGGTGGTACAAAGGCTATTATGAATGAATAATTATCGAGACAAACGTATATTTTGTAACTATCAAAGTGCTTTACCAACAAGTAATGCCTTCTCAGAGAAATTAATAACTAATTCCTTTTAAACAAAAACCTTTGACAATCGTTGAATTCGTTGTAAAAAAGAACAGTTTGCAATCGTCGTGCTAGTAAAAACAACAGTAATATTAGTTACAATGTTCGTGTAACGGGAAATTTAATATTGAGTTCGAAAATTATCTTACTTTTTAGAAACCTATCCTGGATGAGAACGGTTCCATAATTTATATACTTCCGGTGCTTTTTATTGTTCCCACACTTTTTTATCTAATCAATTATAATTTTTTCTTTTTGAATGAAATTACTTGCTATTCTTCTTCTTCTTTAGCATAACAACCGCTGTCGGTCAAGGCCTGCGAGTACCCACTAGTGAAGTGAGCTTGGCTTTCAGTGACTTATTACTACCATAGCAGGATAGTCAGTTCTACGTATGGGTCTATTCGGGACTTGAACCCATGACGGGAATGTTGTTACGTTGTACGAGTTGACGACTGTACCACCAGACCGGTCACTTGCTATTAGTGTGGTAAAAATCAACTATATTAATAGTAAACCGTAACATAAAAGACTTTCCGTAGCTTGAGTCAGAGTCGTTTGAGTTAGGCAATGCAAATGATTGATAATGATAGTCCTGTGTTTAGTTAGGTATTTCAAACAGGAGACGAATCGAATGTCTAACACGCATCATAATACAAAATCAACATTTTTGACACTTTTTCTCTAACACATAATTTCCCTTAATGAATAATTCGTCATTCTACAACAATTGTTAGGCCAAAAAGAAGAAGAACAGATAATACAAAAAAAAAACATAGTAAAATCAAGATTTATATCACTGTTCACTGTGGCCACGGCAGAACCCGGAGACGTTCCTTGAAGCACTGAATGAAATGTTAAAGTCGAAGCGATCCGAAACAGTGTTGAAACAGTATTCAATAATAAATTCCACCTCACCTTTAAAAATAAGGCTAACTCTTTCGCGGGCCGGATTGAATGTTTCGGCGGACTTTGCCGACCGCTGCCATAAGGTATTCTTTTTTTTAGCGTAACGATCTACATGGTCATGTCAGGATATACTAAATTTCAAGACTTATTATTTCAAGAGACAATTACCATGCAGCCGTATAGTCAGTCTTTGCCACGGGAGACAATTTATACGAGGTTTGAACCCATGACGGGCATTTAATTAAGTCGTTTGAGTTGACGACTGTATCTTGGGTTCGTCAAAAGCATCATCATCGACAAAACATTTTCATTAACAATATACACAGTGTATTGAATTCAATAAGTGCAATTTCATTATTTTTCGAAAACAATATGATTAATAAATATAATGATTTTGTGGCATGTGAAGCCGAATCAACAAATTAAATACCCATTACAAATTCATAAACGAACAGATGAACCTCCATGCGTGGAATTTACTTTTCTTATATGGTTAAACAAACTAATATAACCTACTAAAAATGGTGCATTACTTTTTTTTTAATTTATCAGAGAAATACTCAGTTGTAGGTAAAAGTGAAAAATATTGAGCTATAAAATTTTTACTCCTAATTATGCATGAGGTTCCACAAACCATGTAGTGCTCAAACACAAAACGCATTTCTATGTATAATGATATTTTACCTTAGGAATCTACGTTTTACGTTACATTTTTTCCTCGCTAAAATTTAACAATTATGCATTAAACTTAACTTATTAAACTAAAATTAAGTTACTAAACTTAACTTATGAGTTAAACTTCAACTTAATGAAACCTACATTTCTTAAAGAAATGTACAACCACATGCCAACATTTGTGCAATACTGCTTTATCTACAGCTTACCACACGTAAGAAGAAGGTATAACCATGCAAGAATGATACGACTTATACGAATCTCCGACCGGTTAGTAGAGGTCACCAACACGATGCAATGCAGTGTGACGTGTTACTTCACATCCTCACCTGTGCAATGTAAAGATACCTGTGTCTCCATTATGAGTGTGTCCTTGTGTTTTCAAAGCAGTTGCGGTTGAATGATGAAAAAATAATTAACGAGAGCACTGCATTCACTCGGAAAAGTAATCTAGTGCATCGTGGCAGGATACACCACGCGCATGATTCGCTGCTTGATGTCCTTCTATGAACGCAGCAATCTCTTTTGTAGATAACGGTCATGCACAGATGAAAACTGTTGTGCTGCCATGTAACTTTGCTTTTTGTTTCATTATGATCTACTGCCCTCTACTTTTTGTTCGTGTAGTATAAAAACAAGAAAGCCCGAAAGGATAGATTGCGGTGGTAGTGGTGATAGAGAATCTGTTTCTTCTGTGTTTTGTCCACTTCACTGCATTGCAATTATTTTGGTTTGGGAGATAATGTTTACTATGAGATCGTGACGCCTTCTGTTTTACTTTCATAGCATTACTGTACAGACGTTTCAGAGAGCAGGTGTTGAAAATTTATTTAAGATTTATTACAGAGTATTAAAAATGGAATTTTTAATACTATTTTGTATACTAACTGGATTGTGTGAACACAAATGAAAAAATTGGTTGTAAAGGTGTAAAGTAAATATCTGTAAATATTTGATATGTTTATCGTTATTTTGTATATCTTTCAATTAGGGTTCATTCGAATCAATTCTCGGATTTAATAGCATGTGCAGGGATTTTCATTGTTCTTCATTCGATTCGAACATAAAAATTGAACATATTTCTTCAGGTATAGGTATTATTTGCAGTACGGTATGCTCGATCCATTCGATTTCGCAGTATGACACTCGATACATATGAATTTCAGTATACGATTATTTTTACTTGAACCATTTTGATTGCTTCATGTATTTTTAAGTTATTCTTGTAATTTTTGGTAATATTTTATGTACAAAGTTAGTAAAACATTTTTTAACACTTTGACGGCCGCGCACACCACTGTGGTGCGATGAAATAAAGTATCGCTTGATAGCCGAGCACACCCCAGTGGTGCGATGCCGTTTTCGCTGCGCGCAGGATATTTAATTGATAATTGTTCATTATTTAACCTCTCCAAATTACTCACAACAGAGTAGAACAAAATAACACACAGGTTTAGAAAGAAAATATCAAAGCGATGCACCAACAAAACGAGCCGGCGACACGCGCATTTTTTAGAACAATAGCTACGGCGCCTTTCGAAGAAACGAGAGCGAATCATGCGGCCGTCAAAGTGTTAACAGACATTTTTATCAAACTTAAGCAAAACTTATTTTCATCAATTTGATTTCAATTCCTTTCAATTTAAGTATAAGTGAAACAACATTTATGATACAGGGTTTTCCACGATTTATTGGTTGGTTCCCATAATTTTTTGGTTGCTTCCCATATTTTTTTGGTGTGTTCCTATGATATTTTGAGCATTTCCCAGATTTTTTTCGTTCAACTGTATTGATATCCAATCAGACGATACAATAATTTATAGTAACGAATCAAAAATCTATGAGATACGGTGAATAAATCGTGAGACAAGCCCAAAAAAATAGGAACCGACCAATAAATCGCGGGAAACCCTGTAAGAGAAAAATTGAAGAACAAGTGATTTAGTTTATTAATTATTTGTCGGTCTTACTCAGGTCTACAAAAGTGTTTTACTTATACATATACACTTATGATTAAAATTATTAAATAATAGACAATTTCACGCCACGAAGCATCAAAAATTATCCAAATCAACATGGGAGATACATACAAATACTGTTTATGTGTGTGATTATGTCCAACGGACACCCAATACGGTATGATGATATTCGCGAAAATTCCATATATATCACATGCTCACACATTATGTTAAAATATTCTCCGTGAAATAGGTTGTTTGTATATATATACTTCTCATCTAATATTACGATGTGACACGGCTGTGTATCTGAACAGACGATTATTTATAAAAAATAACAAAAATATAAAACCAGCATAGGGTAATGTACCAATAGTGGTGCAATTTGTAGAGGTACAGATGTATTTTAATGGATTTAAAGTGTGAGGAAGGACAATTTCGTAATATTTTAACACATAACAGTTGGAATATGTTTTATCTTCGCAATCACAACCATTTTTACCATGAAATACATAATTTTTACGAAAAAATACATATTTTTGTGACTGCTTCGTTGTACCTATAATGGTGGTATGGTTCCTATAGTCGTCGTATTGTGTTCCTATAGTGGTGGTAAACAAAGATGCCTTAAAAACAATGTATAATATCAATGGAACTTATTTTTGAAGCTGTTTTCGTATGAATAGCAAGGATTACTCCGATAATAATGATTTCTTGAATTCGTAATTTCGTAATTTGATCGTAAAAAATGAATGAATTTGATTGATGAAAATATTGACTAAAGTACTGAATAACACCTGTCGTCAACCCATACCCAGGAGAGTTTGCTTGATTTGAAGTCGATTTTCACTCAGCCAAATAAGCGAATTTTGGCCTTTGTTCGGTAAATTACTCACAGAAAACTCATTTTTGTTGTTTATTTGAATGAAAACAGTACGACATGTCAAAAATGTCGTCGAAAAAATCTAACATTACATGTTTTTATTGATTTTAGAACTAGGACCACTATAGGAACATGTCTGTTTGGTGTACCTATAATGGCACTATCGCAAAAAAACTCAAAAATACGTAAACATAGTCAAAAGCCAATGAATTAGAATAAAACAAAATCATTTGATAACAATTATGTTAAAAAACTAATAATTGCGTTGTTATGTGGTCATTTAGAACGTTAACAAAATTATGAGTATCGTTATGAAATCCTAAGGATTTTGGAAAAATGTTGATACCTTTTACAAAATAATGGATTTTTCGGTAACTAAGAAACGGAATGGCCTCATTTCATTTTTTAAATCCTTTGTAAAAGGCTAGAGAACATTTCACACTAACGTAGATAACTTAACTTCTGTTAATTTAACGTATGAGACACATTTTAGTGCAATATCACCACTATTAGTACTAGCATCACTATATCGTACGTTTACCCTACTGCTTTTTAGTAATAATTGTTTTATTATTTATTTTTTTATTTCTATTATTAATTATTTTTAAAATTTTATTCTTTAAACAATAGCATATGCATAAATTTATTATTTAATCCTTGAACAATTTTAAATTTCACTAGTGTTGTTTAGCATCAATATTAGTGAGTGATGATCAAGTTTAAATCAATTATTGGCAAGGTCGGTTCCATGATACAGTCAAATTGCAAGAGCTTATAGTAAAGAAACCATGGCTGTAAGCCATGGTTCAAGCCTTATATGAACTAAGCTCACCTTCAGGACAATAGACAATAGATACACTATTCAGTCACATATAGTACAAACCATTGATGGTTCAGTTTAGATGGTTTAGCTAGCTTCTAAAAAGAAGAAAAAGATTTACTTGGGTAACTCCTGCAATAACTTACAATAAAATTAACTATTGCACTAACCTTTGAAGTCTAGTGTTAAATTATGTTCTAAATTTAATAAAAAATTAAAATGTGTACCATTTTCAGTGTTATATTTTTTTCTTCATGTGTAACCAACACCTACATTCTAAATAACAAATAAATTTATCGTTCCCTAAGGAAATTTTATGTCAAGACGCTGGCGTTACTAAATGCACGAGAGAATCCAAGTTAATTTTTCAGCACCAACAAGTTCGTTAACCAACTTTGTGTTACGCCCCACAAATTCATGAAGCGCTACAAATCATTGCACCCTACAGGCGCTGCTTGTCGAACGGGGCGCGTTGGCGACCAGGCTAAACGTGAAAGACCATGCGCCTCCATTATAACGCGAGTGTCTTTGGTTCAGTACAAATTTCATCCCATCAACTTCCCTTTTGTTCTTACCGCTTGTACTTTTTACAAGAATCCTTCTCACGTCTCCGCTGCTTTAGATTGTTTCTCTCTGCTCAATTCGCATGTGGCACCGTCCGAATTTAAGGATCACGTATATATCGGCCGTTTGTGTATGATTTATACTTCCTGTTATTATTAATACGTTCATAAAAAGGCGAAACATAATTTGGGCTGGTAATTAAATTATATGAAACACAGAAGGGAACAGCAACATAGTGGTGGTGCACATGGCATCTGTGCTTCGCTGTGCTGCTCGCTTGCGGCAAGTGTGGACTCCCAAATCCCTAGTGAAATATGGTTTTCCGGTTGCGGAATCTGCTCCTCATCGGATATTCATTGCCTGCTGGAGTGCCCGTTTAGGGAACGTGTCCTGAAGCGAAATCTAAGCTAACCTGAGCGTTGGAAAAATTCGTCGTTTCACACTAACTTCTAGATTGTTCTAACACTGCGGTCTGTGTAGCGAGTAAAGTACAAATTTCGGACCAAAGGGAACACGTGACGTGATTCAAAGTCGGAAAAAGCCATTCGTTTCTTATACAGAACCAGGAGTTTGAGATGGCAAATTTATCACAAAACGTGGTTTCCTAACCACGCCTAATTTAAGACAATATTGAACTTCTAAAAGTGTGAAGCACATGCTTTCAAATGTTAGTGTTGTAGATTCAGGCTACGTGCAATAATGCAATTATGATCGCCTTTGAAAATTTTAAATGACCATTGAGGCAATCTGAAGCTCCGACAAAAGAGTCTAATGATTGCTCTTGTGTATGTCTTTAATTTTTATACAGTTTTTTTTGTATAACTATGGTCCAACTGTGATTCATGGTGAATCGTCTTTATTTTTATGTTTTTTTATATCATACATAATTGTTTATTTTAATTACGTCGTTATTAATTCATGAAAATTGGAGTTTATATTTTTATCGTATTTCAACGGCACATCCAAAAGTATGACCGTACAGTTTTATATTTGGAAGTAAAATACTCTTATTGGGCCGGTCTGGTGGTACAGTCGTCACTCGTACGACGTAACAACATACCCGTCATGGATGGGTTCAAGTCCCGAATAGACCGTGCCCCATACGTAGGACTGACTATCCTGCTATGGTAACAATAAGTCACTGAAAGCCAAGCTCACTTCACTAGTGGGTACAGGAAAGCCTTGACCGACAGCGGTTGTTGTGCCAAAGAAGAAAAAGAAGAAGAATATTCTTAAGGCCGGGCTTACATTGATCGTACCCACAAGTGTAATTTCGATTTCACTAGCGCATCTGGAGGCGCGCTGACGAAGCATTTTGCCAAACAATTTGGAGCCGCTTCAGAAAATCGTTATTTTTCCTTGTTTTTACTTCAACTGACTGGAAAAGCTTTGTAATTGATAGATAAATATGTGTGCAAGTAGTTCAGAAGTCTCCGAATCAAAAAACGGTGTAAAAACTAATTAATTTGAGATTCAACACGACCCTTCCCCCGACGACCAAAAAAAGCTTCCACCAGCCGCCCCAGATGCGCTAGTGAAAATCGAAATTACACTTGCGAGTACGATAAATGTAGCCCGCCTTTATACCATTGAATTGTACTCCTAAATTACATTACTGTGCCACACACTGTGTCTTATATCCAAATTAATAGGGTTGTATACATTTAATTTTTTTTCTTTTAGCCGGTAACACTGCCGACGGTGCCAAAGACCATTGCAACAAAACTGTTGACATCTACGAGGATATTTCTTCAGAAGTTACAAACCTTAATCGAAACCGACCACTCACATGCTGGTATCGGTTTCGCAGCTTCCGGGGTGACACCCGCGATTGGGTGCTACGGTTGAATTTCAAAAAAGTTCAAAGTAGGAACCCTACTTAATGCGACACACTGCGATGGAGGCTACTTACAGGTGCGATTGTTTACTAAACAAACTAATCGACACCTTTCTTTTGACTTTTCTGTAAAATCCTTTTCTGCCCAAAAGAGTTATGTCGTTCAAAGCAGATTTCATTTTCGTTCTAAAACCTGCGTACCAAACAACAATTTCGTTCCCCAATTTGGGGCAACTAAATAACCCAACCACTGCTAGGAAAGGTACATCTTCTCATTACATACATAGTTGAACGGGAAAAAAAACAACCGGAACCGATGAATTGGCAGCTCGGAGCGACGATTTGGCTTCGTTCAGGAAATGAATTTTCATCCAATGGGTTGTACATTATTTATTCGTTCAGCAACTTGTCACGTACGCCAACGGCAACATCCGATTACTCCGTCCAATTAACTTGCATCGTTCGTTTTCGTGCAACACGACCAATCGAATGGTGGAATT